>NW_010138228.1:41493-84769 GCF_000699245.1 Pterocles gutturalis | reverse complement strand
TTTTTGTGTGTTTGAAAATGTTTTAAAAAAACTGAACTAAAACTGAACAAACTGTGTGGGAATTTCATTGACTAACCAGACTCGTGACTTCCTATCTCAGACTAGCATTGCCTGAAAACAATTTTATAGAACAGATTCCTGATAAAAGTGCAGTTTCATTATTTTCAAAATACTTAATATATTGACTTGGAGAAAATGTACCATGAAAAAATAAAAATTTTTTTTTATTTTTTCTTTAATTTTTTTAATTTACTTTCTTATTCAAATGCATTGAATATTGTATTTTATGTAATAAACTTTTAAATATAACATAAAATCCAAACAAAATATCTAAAATGATAACTGGAAACTCATAATTTTTACAATTTTAAGTTGAGAGATTTTTATGTGGTTAGAATTATGTTATTGAGGTCAGAACAACAGAACACTAGATAAATTGCTGTAATAGATTGCTTCAATGAGCATGTACTAAAATTTTCTGGAATTTTTATTCCATGAGAAATTTTGGAACTTCAGCTCACAATTTCAGTTAATTCAGAGCAAAGGAAACTACTACTCAAAATTGAATAGCGCTGCACAATAAATTGAATTCAAAACTATGAAAAAAGGAGATGGAAAAACTGTGGGGATGCACTTATATGCGTAAGGACTGACTTTACTTTTTATATTAGCAAATCTGCATATGTTAAAGGCAAACAAGGATTTTGACATGACAGTTAAAATATTCAGAGGTTCATCCTCTGTATCGCCTTAGCTTGTAGACTATGTTTCTCACTTTTATGAGGACACATAATTTATACCTACTCTTCGCTTGACCCGGGACACTAAAGCGAACGGATTACCATCAGTTCAAGTCAGTTTATACAAAGACGCTTTTCTCAGACAATGCACTGCTCCAGCACAATAACCTAACAAAGGCCCTACATAAAAGACTTTGTAGTGTATTTTTAGGATACTTTGTATAATTTTCATCTACTTCAGGATACTTTGCATACCTTCTCTGTGTTGGTATTATTTGAGTTTTACCTACAATGGACTTTATATAAAACTACAGAGGAACCGAACAGGGAACTAAAGAAAAAAAAAAAAAAAAAGAATCCCTTCTATGCTTTCATTTGTGGTCAGTCACCACTATACTCCCTCTCATTTCTTTTAAGATTTGTAGCCAACAGCAGATCTACGGCCATCTGGTTTTAATCTGCTATTCAGGATGATAGTCTGTGGATCAATGAACTCTAGCCATAGTCTAAAGAGAAACTGCAAATCTTTTTGGGATAATTTCCAGAGGATAATAATATTCACAAGAGACTTCTTTTGCCTTCCTTATCTCCACTACAGTTTTTCATAAAAGAATGGTATCATAGCTGCCTCTTCCAACAATTGCTTCTGTCATGATGCATTATTGCCAGCAAGCTGAACAATTGAAGTCATAAATCTTTGAGCTTTTAACTATGCTACCACTGCCCAAAGGAGATTTTGTGAGACAGCAGGGAGCTAAAGAGAGTCAAGTGACTAAATGCAAGAGGGTAAAATGGGACAGACAAGCTTTCCTTCTAAAATATTGTTTGGATTTTCTTGCAAGAAGAACATAGTATGAAAAAAAGTTCTTTGCCAAGTCTGAAATTAAACAGGGTACACTTGCTTCAGTTAATGCCCAATAGACACTAACCGTGCTGACATAAATGAGCAATTCTACTGACTGTACATTACACTGAGAAAAACATTTCAGAAGGAAATAAAAACTGCTGCTTACTTTCCTGGTGCCCGTTGACTTGGCATCTGCTGAGAATAAAATGTACAAATGCATATGTTAAGAAGTGCTAATCTCCCTGGCTATCGTACAGTTCACCTGGTGAGCACTCTCCTGCTCTCCTGCACACACACTTCTGTGCATGGCCTGCAGCCATCCTGCCAAAGCTAAAACATACCCTGTCTTAGTAAACCTCTGAGGGGTTCTGCAGTGCTGCTACTTCTGCCCTCCCCTCCATTCCCCATCCTGAAGAAAATGTGGGGAGAGTATTTTGAACTGAAGGCAATACAGGTTCTCCATTCCCAAACTGAATTCAACACTTCTGGACAACACAGTTCTTTCCCCAGAGCTGTCTGAAAACCCTTGAGCCTTAAGGATGCTCATTACCACGTATGCTTTGCCACTTTTAGCAGAAGGGCATGAAGGCATGACAAGTCAGTCTACTGAACAGCTCCAACTAAAAGTAGTTAATCAGCAGTCCCTTAGTCATTAACTCTCCCAACACTCTGCTTTTTCTTCCAGAAATGTCCAAAATGAAAATGGCAGAAACTCAGGAAAGTTTTCTGATCTGCAATGCAGGCTTCTTATCCAAATTGCATCACTGTGTTTAAAAATCCTTGTTGATGTGAATATCTGTCGCTCCAAATTATTGTTGTATACCCCGTGTAAACTGCAGCATCCTCGTGTCTCTTGAGAAAAATCTAAGCTGACCATTCTTTCAGATTCTTGCAATGCTATTTAAGTATGTTGAGATTCTGCATTTTAAAGATGAACAGTTGAATTCTCCCCTTGGTTACATAAACGCAATTCCCACTGAAATCAATTAAAGCTGTCTCAAAATCTCTCTGAGTACCCTAAGCTTGATATCCATTTATATCTTGGAAGTAATTGGAGATATATCATGTGAATTTTCTAATGGAATGATGAATCACCACCATTCTACTCTCTGGAAGGAGAGTTTGGATACTTGATCCACAGCTTTTCACTTGCTGTAAATTTTCAGAACCTTAGTTTCTCTGTATTCCTCCATTTGTGTAAATTATTTCAATTTCATGGTGCTAATCCTTTTTTTTTTTTTTTTTTTTTTTGAGCCTTATATGGATTTCCTGCCAAGAAAGAATGAAGTACAGGGAAAAAAATTATTTTAAGCTTTAACCAAGCCTCTTATATAAAATATTTCTACTCCATAATATTATGGAGAACATTTTACAACAAAACACATTTTATAAGAAAACCAAAAGGTTATGGAAATAGCCTGGGAAGTATTTGCCAGGGAAACGACTACAATGACTATTAAATTCAAATTGTTGGAGAGTACTGCTTGCCCCATACAAGTCCACAGAGTTTTTGCTACTGATTTTTGTTCTGGGAAGGATTTCACTCTGCACAACGGGTGGGACTTCTCTTTTGCCAGCAGAATCTTTTCAGCATCTGAGAAAAAAATGGAATGGAAATTTCTTCCAAAATATTATTTCAAGAGTGCCTAGAAACACTGATACACACGTTGCTGATTCTAAAATACCTTTCACTTCCAAACTGTCTTTATTTTCTGTTAAAAATAGGATTACAAGATTATACAAAATATTCCTAACTAATTACAAAATATTTTGTCTGAAGCAGTTTCTGAGATATTACTTTCTTTGTTTTAATGGCAATGTTTTCCTGGTTTTAACAGTTTTAATTTAGATTGAAGTAAAGTTAGATTAAGGTGGAAAATCCATTTTTAAAGACATATCTGGCTGGGACATATAAGCACAGGTCAGAATCTATCAGTAGCCCTTCTAGATGGCCAGTGTGAAGCATTGTTGTTGAGAAAGGGTGTGTGAGAAGTTGTATAACCAGGAGGTAGCACCTAGAGCCAGGGACAGGCGAAAGCAGCTTTCCTGTCTTCCTTTCATTTCTACCATAAAGCTGGTGAGCTTCAGCTCTACCTAAGAAATTGCCTTCCTGGCCATACTTTTAATAGAACAGCCATGAACTTTTAATTAAGAGATAATCTGAATGAAAAAGAATATTTGTGTAGAGTAATAGTCTCCTGCAGTCAGGCAGGCAAGACGTTTACTGAAATGAGATTTATCTTCAAAGCAGAAGATACTGATCATGTGCTTTTACAATAACACTATTTCTTTTACCAGATGACTGATGGTGACACAATGATTTTGATTGATGGGTGTTAGTACACAGGAGAGACAGTGGTTTAATGTGGTTACCCAGTAGCAGACCTCTGAATAGTTCAAATCATAATTGCCACTCCTAGTTGTCAGAAAACTAGGAAAGTTTTAGAAAAGAGTGGATATTTCTTTTGTAGAAAAAAAAAATCAATTTAAAATACCATATGATTAGGATACTTCTTCATCAATGGCCTTACAAATACTTAATTACAATAATTTTATATTCTTTCAATAAATTTTTCCTAGCAACAAAACAAGATTACTAATAAAGTACAAAAACAAAAAAAAGAATAATTTGCCCAGCCCACCGGGTTCTCCCCTGCAGCATCGATAAGGATGCTGCTAGCCTGCGATGGGGCTTCGGTTGTCCCCTGAAATCCCACAGCCATCAGTCCTGTCCTGCTCCTTTCACCCATGGGGCAGAGGCAAAGCAGACAGCTCTGTGTCCTCGGCGGGTGGGGAAGGCAAACCCCCTCCCCACTCCTCTGCGCCTGCCCAGGCAGGGGCCGTCGCTGCTCCCACAGCCCCCCGAGCAGCCAGGGGCCTGAGGAGGCTCTCGCCTGGCTTCCTGGCAGCTCCGCTGGCTCTGGGGGGGCACGGGGCTCTGCATGGGGGGCAAATGCTTCCTGGCGCCCTGTCGTTCCCGTCTCGCTCAGCGCCGCTGCCGCGGGGGAGGCCGCCTGGCCCTCCCCGGCCTCTCCGCCACTCGCGCTGCAGGCGCAGCTCGTCCTTCATTTGAATAAAACCACCATCAAAAGCATTCGGTTGAGTCAGCTATTAAAGCACTTAATTCCAAATTCCATACCGTGGGTGATTTAGAAAGGACAATTAAAAAGCCAGAGAACAGTCTCTACGGGTTTTTTTGTTGTGAACTTCATCAGCCCGGAGTGCCGCTTGCCATCCGCTCTGCTAATAAAAGTCTTGATACACAAATTGAAATGGTGTTTTATAGGTGCCTGCTTTGCTTCCCCTCTGCTACCCCAGTCTGCCAGAAAATGCCTTCTTGGATATAAATCACTCTTTTATTTTATTTTTTCTCACTGTAGATTTAGGGCTAGATTAAGAGTGGCCATGACATAACCAACAGAGAGAGAAAGGCAATGAAACAATCACCCTGTGGGAGCTGTGTGGCTCTTCGCAGCTGGGTGCAAGACCAGCCCTGGCTGTGCTGGGATTTTAACACCTTTCTCCTCGTCAAACTAAAGCTGCAGCAGGGTTTGGGAATGAGCCAGCTCCACCACGGCTCTGCTACTGCAACAGCAAAGGCTGAACACAGCCCCTTCTCAGGACCAGGACCAAGC
The DNA here is from genome assembly GCF_000699245.1 of Pterocles gutturalis. Classification (NCBI taxonomy): domain Eukaryota; kingdom Metazoa; phylum Chordata; class Aves; order Pterocliformes; family Pteroclidae; genus Pterocles; species Pterocles gutturalis. The sequence goes on along the minus strand of NW_010138228.1, from coordinate 79,547 downwards.
CTTTAATTGCACCCTTGCCAGTCAAAGGCAAAGAATATAGGACTTATATTTGCAATTAAATTGAGCAAAATTCTGCTTTAATTTCTATTAATTCTAGAGTAACAAAGCTGAGAGAAGAGTGACTTAAACACGAGAGCCACAGTGGGATTAATCTGTAGGTAATATTTTGTTCTCATGTTGTCTTCCTGGCTGCTCAAAAAAAAAAAAAATAAAAAAAAAAGTACTATCATACTAATGTTCCTTTTCATAGACACTGCATGAAACTTGCCTGTTCACATCCTGCAGTGTCTGAACGAGAACCTGTCCCAGATTGTACGTTCTGCTTCTCCATCTGTGCTGGTGGGTCAAACTTCTCTGTGAGAAGATATCCCCGTAGCTCCTCATATTCAGCTAAACTGTTGAGAATCTGAAGTGCCAGGAATTTGGATTGAACTCGGCTTTCCTTTTGATTAAAAAAACCCCAGACAAACACACAACTGAAAACCTTCTCCTCTTTGCCCAGGTGAAAGGGGGGGCGAGTTGGAGCAGTAAGTGGGAAGGGCTTTGCCCTTGCTGCCGGAGAGGAGCAGGGGGATGGTGCTAGAGCAGCAGGAGTGGGAGCTGCCTCTCGTGCCTGGAGGGAAACTTAGCATACAGAACTCCCCAAAAAGAGATAATTTAGCCCACAACAGAGATCCCTGACAGCGTGTAGGACTTTGGGAAGATGCTTTCTCTGGTGTTCTCTTTGACAATTTGCCATCCCAGACAATCACCAAGGCAGTTCTCTGGGCTGGATAGCATTAGTGGAGGTGTGTTTCCTTGTAGTTTCTACAACCACCTGGTTTTCTACTTGTGTCCCCCTTTCTGTTTCCTGTTGGCACTGCATCCCAAGCTCCTAACCTCTTACACACATGTACTACTTTTTTTTTTTCGCTTGCTGGAAGGTGCTGCACAACGAGATCCATGCAGTGAGAGTTCAGTTGCTATATGTTGGAGCCCCACATATGGTAGCCAGTTTTCTCACCCACACCCCTCTCCATGGGATTTCTCAGCACGCTTGCTTCCCAGCTCCTGCACTCAACATGTGGTGAAAAGTGTAGTGGAATATCCGGGTCTGAGGTCCAGCAGCGTACAGGAGGACTCCTCCTGACTTGTATTAATATTGCTGCCAGTGAAATCTGTGGCATTTTGATTGCTTTGGAGCTCCAGTGCCGAAATGCATTTCTCTCTCCTTACCCATATGACTCTCCTTTCACCTTTTGTCTTCACATGAAAGAGAGGGCAAAAAAATTCTTTTGATGTTTTTGAGAATATTGCAAGATATTCTCAAGAAAACACCATTTCATTTGCTCGGGCTCTTGTTCATACAGCCTTTCATGACTTCCAGGATTGACTATTTTAATTTGTTCCTGGTGGTGTTCCAGATTGTTTGCTAAACTGGCTGCAGATGGTTTTGAATGTTGCTGCTGCCAGAATTGTTACTAGGACTTGATCTACGGATCATATTTCTCCAGTCTCACGTTCCCTCTACTCTGGTGCCTGTTAAGCAGCATATGGCTTTAAAATTCTTTTACTGACTTATAAAGCTTGCAGTGGCCCTGGTTCTTTTTACCTTCCTGACCTTTTAACTCTTTAGATTTTGGCTTAGGCTTATGGCATATCTGATATAATATCCACTGCCAGATCAGAGCCAGCATCCAGAAAACAGGGTCGAGTATGGCTTTGGGTTTTCCTCCTTGTCATCCTTTTCTGTAACTTTAGTGAAGTGAAGGGAATGGGTTGTTTTTTTGCTTCTGTTGCCTAATGCTCAAATGATTATCCCAAACTTTACACTAAGCTTTTCTACATAGATTTACACACAGACATAGGCACACACAATTAACATACAAAGAGTACACTGCTCCTTTAAAGTTAAAAAGTGAAAGCAAAAGCAGTTGATTCCCAGTTGATGTACAAGAGAACTGATGTAATCAATTCTGGAGAGCCACTTCCCGGCTACAAGGGGTTGAAGTGGGAGAGCTCCTTGTGTGTGCATGGTGTGAAAAAATCAGGAGCACCACCTTCTTTTATTCGTGTGCCCTTCAAATACTCTGATTACTGCAAGCTGAAAAGCTTTCATTTTGCATACCAGCTGAAAAGCAGACATGCAAAAACACTAACTTGCTTTGGTATATTTAGTCACACAGTATTTGATTCACTCGTACCTAGCTAGACCCTGCTGCTGATTTTTGTCCCTGTCAGATGCAGAACCAAGGAAAACAGAAGGGAACTTTTTGTCTGTAACTGGACATGTTTGTAGAGCTTTTATTGACAGTGGTGCAGCACAAATACACAGCAATTGAAATTTTGTATTTACTAAAATCTGTGGGAATTTTGTTGGTGGCTTTGTTATTGCCAAGACTTTAGGGAGTGAAGTTTAGAAGCAGCTTGCATTGCCAAGGTTGGTGAGTGCATTCAAAGAGTTCTTGTTGTCATGCATGTAACCTAAGTCAGGATTGCTCTGGAAGCCACTGAGATATAATCAAGAGGTGTCACAGTTTTAGATCCCTTTCCCACAGAGAAGCCACTCTGCAAGCCTAACCACTGGTGTTTATTCTTAAAAGGTTAGTTCAGGGTGGATTCCTGTCCTCTTGTTAGCCTTAAGACCCTCTGGAGCACTGAGATTTTTCTCTCCATCTGGAAGGAATTCAAAGTGCTCCCTCCTGCTCCCTCCTCAATCTGCAAAACCAGACCAGGAACCCCAGTGCATTCCGCTCCTCTGCCTTCACTGACTGCAATGCAGTTATTTCTGATAAGACACATAAGAGTTTATTTCAGCTGAGTAGCTCTAACTTCACAGATCTCTTTCTCTTCTTAGTCTCCCCAGTGTGATTCTCTTGGTAAGCTCCTATATCTTTTGTACTTGTTCCTTTTTACTCTGTCTTTCTACAAGCTCCCTTCTGTTCTGTTTTCTCTATGGAAAACCATTCCAGCCTTTTTTGCTTCTCTTGCTTCTTCCAGAGTTGATCATATTTGCATATTATATTATCCTGTAGAAATTTTTTAAAAAGGAAAAATTGAACTAGGAAAAAAAAAGGTAAAAAAAAGAACAAAAAAGGAAAAAAATATAAAAACTTGGAAACATATCTCCACTGCCCTTTAATCTGACTGCATTCTGTCTGTTTTTCTTTTTTATTGTTCTGTCAAAAAAATGGTGAGGAGAGGGAAGAAGGAATGGACACATCAGCACTTCTTCATAAAAATCTTTCTCTAAAGAGAATTGTATATTTTATGGAAAAAGAAGCCAAAGTTCAGATTACTTTTTGGAGCGTAGGATATTAAGTTTATTCCTGTATGGTAAATTTGTCAAGGGAGAATTGTGCTGCTCTATAGAATTTAGAGTGCTCTAGTAGAGTTTATGAAGTATATGGAAAGGAACTGTGGCTATAAGGTGGGGAGCATAAGACGTAGGACATAGAAATTCATTAAAGTTCATGACAATTTACAGCTGTGATGTTGAGGCCAAATGGTGTATGAAGTCTCCACCTACACAAGGAGGTCAGCGACAAGTAGAAATTAGGAGTTACTTTTCTCCTGTGTGTGCACTGTAAGAGGTACACAGGTCTACAGTCAGATTTTTAAATACGCTCTTGAGCACTTGGAAAAAAAGAGTAAGGGAAAATGAAGAAAAAGAGTAAACAGAATTGTCTGAAAGCTAGAGAGGTTACTTTGCCTTCACAAGCTTGAAGCTCGATGTGTTTATTCGAGTGAAAAGATGGATGTTGAAGTAACCTTTAATCAAACAGATATGGCCACAGCAAGAGTTAGGGCTGGAAGCTCTGGACAGATGAAGTCAGAAGAAAACATGACACATACTCTGAGCAGCGAGGGCAAGTAACTGCTGCAACACAATACCAAAAAAGCCCAGTGGTATTGCCTGAACAAGTGTGAATGCTTTTCTGGAAGACTTGTGTTTACTCAACACAAGTTTTAGTTTAGTCACACATATTACTGGGCTCACTCAGTATGTGAAGACTGGATAAAATGTTGTTCTCTGGAATGTGCAGGAGAACAGACTAAAAGAGATGTTGGTCCATCCTGACCTTAAACTTCAGCAACCTGTGACTCTCTGGGCCAGTCAAGGTTTCTGTCACCCTTTTCTTCCCATATAAATGTGGAAGAACAACCCTGAGAGATTATTTGTCTTTGTTTTTAAAAGGACTAAAACAATATCAAACTTGTTACAGAACTGGTTAAAATGTATTTCAGCAGATCCTTTCAATTCCTTTGACTGAAGTTCAATGACTTAACATTTCCAAATAAAAATATGTGATTTTGGTTTGTTGACTTGAGTATTTTAGTTCAGGAGTCAAAGGGACTCTGAATCCTCATGGGAACTGCAGTCCAAATGCAGTGTTCCCATTTTTCCATTGTAGTTTGGAGTCTCCAGCTGAACTGGATCTTGTCTGATGTTTCAGCTTCATGAATATCTATGGTGTAGCTCAGTCGAGGAACCTTTTGCAAAAAAAAGAACTGAGGCGTGTGTTATCTGAACTGAACTCCCGTGAAGCATTGCTGTGACTTTTGTGACCATGAGGTAAAGTCTAACTGATCTGGTCTGAGGTGTGTTAGCTAACCAAAATGTTTCCCTTGGAGTGAGTGTTGTTCGGTGAAGACTCAGAAATCTCAAGGAATATTATTAATATTTCCTCGCAGTAAACTTCAGTTTTGCAGAAAATGCATTTTCTATGAGAAAGCATTCATGGAAATTTCCTGACTAGTTTTATTTAAGAACTAGAGAACCAGCTCTTAATTGAAAGGGGGAGAGTGCCAAATATTAACACCCCCAGGGACAGCAAAACTGATTAAATACGTGTCTAATGTTCTGTTTTTAATCCAAGGGAAACTGCATCAACGGCATACATGTTGTTTTAAGGTTTGAATTTTTTTTCAGTTTTATGGAAATGTGTCTAAGTGAAACAGCATGTTCTTTATGCTGGGGTCCTATTCCCTCGGGTTACTCTCATCGTGCTCACAGCACATAAGTGCTGCTCTTTTCTCCATTCAAGCAGATGTGCCAGCAACGTGAGTGCTAGAAGCAACAATGAAGAAAACACTGAAGTGGTCCTTGTGTGCGCCTGACTAACTGCTAGGTTGTGAGCCACGGTGATCTGGAGACCTGAGCCCTCTTACTCAGGCATGGTTGTATTTTCCATTGACTTCCCACACAGTGCTCACTTTTACCCTCTTACAGTGCTGGCTGTGGCAGTGAAACGTTCAGACCATGCTAAGGCCACAGATGTCCTCAGTGACTTGTCCCTTCCTGAAGCTACAGCTGTTACAAACAACCCCACTTGACAACTAAAATGGATAGTGTGAGATACTAAAAATGGGAAAGTTTTGCTGCTGAAAAATCCAGCTTTTCTCAGAATCACAGAATGGCTAATGCTGGCAGGGACCTCTGGAGGTCATCTGGTCCAAGCCCCTGCTCAAGCAGGGTCACCTAGAGCCAGTTGCCCAGGACCATGTCCAGATGGCTTTTGAATATTTCCAAGGAGCAAGACTCCACAACCTCCCTGAGCTACCTGTGCCGATGCTTGGTCACCCTCACAGTGATGTTCCTGATGTTCAGAGGGAACCTCCTATGTTTCATTTTGTGCCCATTGCCTCTGGTTCTGTCACTGGGCACCACTGGAAAGAGCCTGTCTCTGTCCTCTTTGCACTCCCCTGTCAGTTATTTGTACTCATCAATAAGATCCCCCTTGAGCCTTCTCTTCTCCAGGCTGAACAACCCCAGCTCTCTCAGCCTTTCCTCATAGGAGACATGCTCCTGTCCCTTAGTCATTTTAGTGGTCCATGGTTGGACTCTATCCAGTGTGTCCATGTCTCTCTTGTGCTGGACTCCAGGTGTGGCCTCACTAGTTCTGAGGAGAGGGGAAGGTTCACCTCCCTTGAACAGCTGACGACGGTTTGCCTAATGTAGCCCAGGGTACCATTATTAGCCTTCTTTGCAGCAAGGGCACACTGCTGGCTTGTGTTCAACTTGGTGTCCATCAGGACACCCATGTCCTTTCTGCCAAGCTGTTTTCTAGCTGGGTGGCCCCCGGCATATACTGGTGCATGGGGTTGTTCTTCCCCAGGTGCAGGACTTTGCACTTCCCCTTGTTGAACTTCATGAGGACTTCCTTATAAAAATAAGTGTTACGAGACAATAATCTTTGTTGGACAGACACAAATTACATTTAAGTGTAGGAGATAATAAAAGGATAATAATTCTGATCTTCTGTCAACACTTACTGCTTGTATATCCACCAACAGCACTATCACAGTCATTAAAATATCTTACCTCCTGCTATACCAGATCCAACTTCTCCAGAAAACGTGCATGTCATTGATCAATATACTCTAAAAAAGATTAAAATAATTTTTGTGGATGTGGAGCTATTGAGACCACCCTTAACACTGAAATAACATTGCCAATGCCTTCAAATGTCTGCTACCAAGAGGAGAAAGCAAACATCTTGGGTTTTATTCCTTTGACTTACCACCATTGCTGCAAATGCTGAGAGGCACAAGGTACCATCTCTGAAAGCAAATCCATATCTCTGTAGCACAAACCTTTAACTTACTGACAATAATCAGGTGGTCTATTGCAATGCAGCCAGGTGACTTAAGCAAATAGAGATGAGAGTCCAAATTGCCTTAGCACGTCTAGCTTCTCAATGGTTTTAAATTTTTTAGGATGGGTTATAGCAGTGTTATTGTAATAACTGTAATATCAGCTGTCTTAGTGCTCATTGAGTTACACTAATTGACATGATTTTTCTTGAAATATATTGCATATTTATATGTATGTGTGTACATATACTTTTTTAAAAATTAAATTAGTAAGATAGCCATCTGACATAAATCTAGTTACAGTGGCACACGCTTCACTCATACTTATTTCCTGTAAAAGCTGATGGATAATTGTAACTCTGGCAAATATATTTGCTTAGGTGACTCTTAAGGCTGAAAGCCATCTTTATAATCTGAAATGTTAAATACCTTTTAAGAAAAAAATGTGTCATCCAAAAGTCACATGTAAATGCAGGCAAAGGTTAAATCAAATCTGAACCTCTTTTACAGTAGAGAAATGCAGAGCTGAGGTCACATTAAAACCACAATCCAGTTCTGTAGACAATACACTGAGAAAAAAAAGAAATTCTGAGAAAAACTCATCCATCCATAACAAGCAGGTTCTTCTCATCAGTGAACACAGAATCAGAGAAGCAGAAAAGACCCGCAAAGCATTAGTTTACTTTTACCACTGATTTGTGGATGACTAATTGGGAGAGCACTGTGTGACAACAAGCACCAAATGCTCAGTGTTTATGTCAAGTAATCCAGTGAAATGGTCAAAGACAAGCCAAATTTGCAGGAGGCTTTCAGTGTGGCAAAGAGTTTCAGAGAGGCTTTGCCAATACACAGCTAAGCTCTGTTGGAGATGTTGCGTGCAACTGATTCTCAGTGACTGATCCTGGTCTCCGCTTACAAGAGGAGTGACCATGTCTGTCTGCATAGAAGTATTACATTTCTGGTTGCTGTTATGTCTCAAATGGTTAGGAACATGGAGTTTGAAAAATGTCATGGGAATGTCAAATACAGTCTCTAGCAATTAAATGCATTAAGTATTTCCCTTCAGAAAGACACCTTTAAATTATGATATAGAGCTAATAAATCTTGAAGCGGCTATAAATTAAAAGCAGGAAAAGGGGGGAAACCTCTTAAATAGCAGATTTAGAAGAAAGATAAATATAACAGTTCAGTATGATGTGGACAGGCAGTACATCTCTGATCCGCAATGCCAAAGACTAAGGGAGGAAGCAGAAGAGCTGCAGTGATTGGCACTTGTTTCCAGATCTGCTCCTGGATTAGATTAGGACTGCTGTATTTGTGACAAGGGTTTCCTGGCCAGAAATATGTGTGCATGCACCACCCAGATGGCCTACACATGGACTGGAAGTGCATCCCAAGCTCAGCATGTCTGATGTACTGTGCATGTGCTGTGCAGCTGTGCACACACAGTCAGATGGATCCAGTACACACTGCATTTACACTGTCATCTGTACAGCCTATAAACTACCGGGGGAATCAGGCATATGGCACATGTACACAGTGTAGGACTTCTGGTTGCTTTTGGACTTCCTACATCCTGAGATTCAGCATGAGAGTAAAAAGAGGACATGTCTGGGACCACCTAGACAAACGGGGAACATTGTTTCTCACATATGATTTACCCAAAGGGTGATTTTGTAGAAGTTGGACGATACCTGTTGTGCATTTACAGACTGGGACACAGGCAGTTTGAACAAAACTAATGCTTTGTTCAGCCAGTGAAAGAAAGTGAGTGTTTAATATACAACTCCTGGACCAAGCTGAGAATGAAATCATATCAAAGCAAAAATTCACCATTCAAGCAGTGCAACATAGCTCTCAGATGCATAAACCTTTGGAGTAAAATAAAACCACATGATCCCCATTCATAAAAGCAGCCTTTGGTGGCATTTGCTCTGCCTTTGACTTGCAAACATTCAAGTGTGAAAGCTTTTGTTCATGAGTATCTGCAGGGCTGTGAATAGTCCTACATGTACACTGTTGGCATTTAAAAGTATATATTAATGCAAACCTCTGTGCATCTACCACAGTGACTATCTTGAATGCTTCTCTTCATTTTGGTAGTTAGGAAGCAAACAGTATATGGCTTTGATGAGCAAACGCAGAGCTGGAAGAGGGGATCAGATAAGCAGTTCGTATAAACTGCCATTATACAGAATTATTTGAAGAAATGTGTGAAAATCTATTTTGTGTTTTGGTAAAGCACTGCCTAGGAAAGTGAATATAATGGAGATGATATATTGCTTATAGAGATAGGTGTGCACAGTTTTCAGCTGTAAGTTAAAATTTTGTTGTGCACAGGGAGAGAGGCTTAAAAGATTTAGAGAAGGGAAATTCACAATAAAAATGCAGTGAGCTTTTTTGCCAATAACAGAACCTCTTGCAGTACGCTTCTTTCACTTGTCGTTTCAATTCAAGACCTAAATGTTATTCACTGACACGTAAACTAACAATGACATTTTAAAGCTTGCAGAGCGCACATGCATCCAGCTCCCCTAGGAAAAGTCAGGCAAACACCTGACGCCTGCTGGGAATTTAGCTGTGGGTGCCAGACAGCTGCTGCCCATCAGTGTTTCCAGGTGTGCTTATTCGGTTGGGAGGTCGCTCCAGCTGCAGACACAATCATAGCAGGGACTCAGGCAGGCTGGAGAGACAGAGGACATGCTCAGATTTTGCTGCTTGGACTGCCTTGGTTTTGCCCTGATTTAGAGCACCTGGCTTGTTGCAGGATGCAGATGTTTGCTCTGTTGCCCAAGGACCAGCACTTCATTCCCTTTATAATGAGCACTGTGACCTGGGGGAGTTATTAAATCCCTGGTTCCAAAGAGTCTAGTTTTCCTCTTTTTCTTTCTCGGCTGACAATCTAAAGTTCACAAACAGATTAGTGGAAGGAGTATATAGAAATTAAAAACTTAATTTTCAAACTCCTCTGAGTCAAAGCTAATTGACAATTTGAATTATAGCCTGCACTGTTCTTTGTTTCATTTTTCTTTGGGGAAATCCCTGGTTATAGTTTTGCTTTGTCCTTTACTATAATTTTACAAGCCTATATTTAAAAATTATTCTGAAGCAACTTCTAGAGTCTGAAGCAATTTTAGGACTACTGCAGTGCTGGTGTGAGACCAGGAAATATTCAAAATTGAAGAGATTATACCTTACTCAGGAGACTAGGTACCTTTTTTAAGACCATCAATTTAATTAAAAAACACAGGCACAATATTAGCAGAAAGCTTATGGATCACCATATGCCACTTAAACAAAATGAAATACATGCAAATGTTAGATGGCATATTCTTTTGTCTGCTAAATTATCAATCTCAGCGAACACTCTCCACACTGTGTGGGGGGATTGTGCTGGTTTTGGTTGGGGTAGAGTTAATTTTCTTCCCAGTAGCTTGTATGGGGCTATGGTTTGGATCTGTGCTGGCAACAGTGTTGATAACACAGGGATGTTTTCGTTATTGCTGAGCAGTGCTTACACAAAGCCAAGGCCTTTTCTGCTCCCCACCCCACCAGCGAGTAGGCTGGGGTGTACAAGAAGTTGGGAGGGGACACAGCTGGGACTGCTGACCCCAACTGACCAAAGAGATATCCTATACCATATGGCATCATGCTCAGCATATAAAGCTGGGGGAAGAAGGAGGACATTCGGAGTGGTGGCGTTTGTCTTCCCAAGTAACTGTTACGTGTGATGGAGTTTCCTGGAGATGGCTGAACACCTGCCTGCTGATGGGAAGTAGTGAATTAATTTCTTGTTTTGCTTTGCTTGTATACGTGGCTTTTGCTTTACCTATTAAACTGTCTTTATCTCAACCCACGAGTTTGCTCACCTTTACCCTTCTGATTCTCTCCTTTATCCCACTGGTGGGGAGTGAGCGAGCGGCTGTATGGCGCTTTATCTGTATGGGGCTAAACCATGACAGGGATTTACTTATTTATTTGGCTTTATATTAAAAAAAGTGCATATCCAAGTGTGTACCTTTTGAATGTCGAGAAAGGTTATAAATGATCTATTGGCAAAAATGCTTTCTTTAAAGATTATGATTTGGCACCCTCACATTCCATTAGGGATGTGTGCACAGCATTTACATCAAGTTGAGGTGCCCCTTTTTCTATAAACATGCTTTTGCCTTTGAAGGTTATTTGCATTGAAGGGGAAAAATGTCATGAAATTGAAGCCCTGGAGAAAATCACTTATGCTCAAGAAACACATTTCAACCTTTCTGTCTGAACAGGTTTGTTTTCTTTTCCAACTTCGTTCTTCATCATTGTCACCCATACATTTGGCCATTTGTATTTGGGAAGTCAGGGGACAGGAGAACATTTGCTCTTTATATTGTTGCCACTGTCAAGAGCTGTATTGGAAACTGGACATCCATGATGTAACAGTTCCAGTGACTATGTGTCTCTGGGAATCTTAATAAAAACAAACTAAATTTAAGTAAGGTACAAGCTCACAATGGAGAAATACACACATAGCAAAAAAATCCAGAGTGTGAATGTGACATGAGGAAATCTGCAGAAATAATCTTTCTGATTTCTACATCTGAAAAGAAAATAGAGTCTTTAAGACAATTTCTTAAGGATGACACCAGTATATGACATCAAATTTATGCCAAGGGAAACAAATTGTGGAGTTCTTTACTCCTATAGAAATATGATTTTGGTATTATTGCAAGATCTTTATGGAGTTCTGTTGGTATCATTTTTGGTACATTATCTTAAATTGTTACAACTATGTATAAAGATACTATTTCTATCAGTAGAGGATCATCAGAAGTTCTGTAATGACCAAAGTAATATAGTTTAAAAGGGTTTCAGGTGAGGAAATTACCTTTTAAATCAATATATCAGAATAATTTCCTTTTTTCCCCTTCATGAATATGACCATTCTGTGCTCAATTATCACATTTGCTAGTGCTCTCAGCATACCCTGGAGATATGCCGTCATATTCTGACTATGGTCTATTCCTTCAAATACATTCTGGTAACAGTGGTAATTGAAGTATTTCCAGAGATGGTAAGTCCTAAATGTGTTTGTGAAAGAAAGGGTTAGATTCTAAGCCTGATACGACTTTGTTTTTCAAAAGCCACTTTTCATGTCTGTTTTAATATTATTATTATTATCTAAATTATTTTCTATTATTATAATCTATTTTAAAATAGCCCTAGACTATTTCGAGTATCGTAAAGCTAAAAATAAAATGACACATTTATTAAATGTCTTCCATTTCCTGACATCTGTAATCCTATGTATACACAAAGCTTATTGCACTTGTAAAGTGCTGTTTGGGTCTAATTGATAATTTTTTTTCATAGCCAAAATGTAGGTTGCTCTTGTTAAGTTACATAGAAAAAGATAAATTGCATCCGAGAAAAGGTAATGATAAGATATAGACTTTTCCTACAGTTGAGCCACAGGATGTCACTGTTTCTCTTTCACAAGAAACAAGCTACAGATGTGAAAGTAGACCAGATTCTTTTTAAAACGACAGAAATGCACAGAAATGACATAAAAAGCACAGAAATTAAGTCAGACGTTTCCTTTTGTATGTGTGAGTCAACCTAGGCAATGTGTTGCCTATGTAGAATAACAATTTAATATTCAATTCAGTCTCATAATGTACCAAGTTTGATATATTTTTGGTACATCCCTCCAGACAGAACTGACACATATCAATATGTCCCATATTGCATAAAGAGTCAGGCAGAGCTGAATAGAGTTCAAGAGAAAGTTAATGTAAGACATTAAAACTTCTTGTAGCCTTCCCTATTTAGCACTGAATTTCTAAAATTTAGCACCCTTCACTACCACAAAGCTGGATCTTGACAAACACATGCTGCTTCTTGAGATTTAATATGATCCCTCTACAGGATGCTTGGTTGCCCTCGTATGTAGGGTTGCCCATCCTAAATGCCCCAGTGGGATGCTGGAAACTAACTTAGAGAGGCTTTAGGAGGTCAGTGTGCTTCAGGAAGCATTTTTCAGGAGTCTCTGAGGGCATTGCAGAACAAAGACCTTTTCACACGGTCACCTTGATGCTTCCTTTTACGCATGGAAGTCTTTCCTCATGACAGTACGTGGGGGAACTGCCTCACTCTTTACAAGTCTCCTTCCAAAGTACCTTGTTCAAAACTCCAGTAATATCGATCTGCCAGTTCACACAAGCCAAAATATTTACTTACTTACTGTTGGCTAATAATTCTAGTTGGGCTTTCTTGGGAAGCGGTCTTGTTCTTTCCAAATTATTTCTCTATCCCTAGCACACTGCTTGCACAGGATAAATAATGAAGACATTGTATCAGTGTCGCAGACTTTTCTCATACTCTAAGGTCTAGTGCCATAGGTTTTAAGAAATATTGAGTGTGGGAGACACCTCCTCCCTGGTTTTACTGGAATGGCTGGTGTAAAATGGAGGCATTCTGGCACACTTTACTCACCTCTCTGATTTCTATCCTCTTCTTCTCACAGCTTCCGTAGAAGGGACTCTTCTATTTTCATTCCTTTTGTGGGATGATATGTGAAATATATGGAAAATGTGTAGGAAGATTTTTCACAATCGCCAATTTCATCCCTGCAACCCACTGAGATCTCGAACTGAATCACACCCCGTCTTCTACATGTCTGAAATAATTCCCGTACTATTCTTTAAAATGGCAGCCAGGACTCAGTGAGAGGCGGGTGCAGTGACATGAAGCAGAAGAGAGTGCAGTACCTGTGGAAATCTTTTTTTCTGAAGTCAAGGACTAGATCATCTGGCATCTCTATCTGAATTCTAAAATTTCTTATCACTGAGGAGCTCCTAAAAATGATCATGATTTTAATCTTCATTATAAACAATGAGGGTACTTTGGAGCAATGAGTCTCACTCGTTCTCCTTCCAAAAAAAGAGAGGAGCTAGCAGTTTGAGGTGAGGGATTGTGTGGTGGTTAGCGAGACATATGGTGTGCAGCATAAGGACCATACTGGATGCAATCGAAGGCAGTAGCAAAATTCCCACCCACGTCAGCAGATCTGAACCTGGCCCATAAACACTTTCTTTATTTCACAAACCATAGTATAAATTACTTTCTATTTTATAAATGGATTTTAAAGGGGAATTATGAATGCCATTGAGCTCTCCCATGCCGAGGCATCATCATTGCCATAGGAACTAATGTACCTGAAAGGGGGCAAATGTGTGGAGATTAAGAACGGCTTGTAGGACAGGAACCTAAACCTAGGTGACAAGCATTTCCTAGAAAAATTTCCACTGTTTTGGGGAATATTTAGCTGAATAAGGTAGAGGTGTCCGTAGGCTGGAGAACAGGATTGTGGTATTTTATCTAATGATAAGAATTGGCTGGATGACACATTTGTTTCTTGAGATTCCTGTTTCCACAAACTGCAATGAAAACTGACTCCAGACACTAAATCTGTGATCCCACTGGATCAGCTTGTGCTAGTCTTGCAGAATAACTGCGGGTCTGACAGCAGTATGTACAAACATATCTTCAATAGCCTCAGCAAGGCTGAAACATGAAGCAGCAGAAAGGAAGACGCAGCAGCATGGATATCTGCCTAGGCTACCAACAAAACCAATGGTCTTCACTGCAGTATTACTGGGGCTGGTTAAAACGTGGCACCTTTGCTGCAGTCACGCCCTTGGGTGCAGTAGTAAGTTGCTCTGTGACAGCACTTTCATTGGAGCCTCTCTCCATATACACTGTTGGCAGAATATGCAGACAAACACATCAACAGCCCTAATTCACACCAGACAGTGAAGTCATGGCAGTAATATTTTTTGCCTTTTCCAGACCATGTGTCAAATTCTGCTTTGGTCTGAATGAAAGGAGAATTTCCTCCAGAAGAAAAGATAGAGAAGATCCTATCAGACAGAAGACAGAATACCATAGGGAGAGTGAGTGGGTTATAAAGCTCTCTGGTGTCTCCTTTTTAGCTGTATTGATTATTTTTTTAAATTTCTATTTCATTTTAAATGAATAAAAATAATTTGTAGGCCTTGGGATCCTCAGGGATACTGAAGCCTGCAGCAAATTTAAGCGTACTTACCACTTCAAAGTGAAATGGGCTTTCTCTTACAGCAGACTAGTTAGCATTTCAGGGGGAAAATTCCAGGATATTTCTCACTGGAGATGAGTGTGTAGGAAATGTTCGTGGCTTCCAGCAGAAATAAGGTGTTTTTGAAATGTTACCTTTTTTATATAGGGCTATTCCCTTAACTATTGTTTCAGTCCTCTGTTGTCCAGACAGTCAAACCTTCAGTCAATACTGAGCTGCAACATTCAAAATCTCTCCAAATTTGGGCAGATGGACACTCTGAGTGCTTTCAGTTCCAATGACTTCTGGTTTCAGTAATCTTAAGGATTTGTGGAAAGCTGCTCTGATTTGAAAGGACAATTATTACAGGGTTTTCTGCCGTGTTGTGGCTGTGCTAACAGACCCCAGCAGAGATCTGTGCCCAGCTGTGCCATGTATGTCTCTGCAGGGTCAGATGATCGTAGGTGTGAGGTCTTCATCAGTAAGGGATTATCTGAAGCCATGTACTTTGTGCTTTCTGCATCATTTACATATTGCTCTGGTGGTGCAGCACATTAGGAGTTTTGATGGAAAATCCTAAATTTAGCTCATAGTCTGGTTGAGAGTGATGATTGGAAAAAAGGTTTCACGGGGATTTAAGTGGCAGAAATCGAAGAACCAAACCCCTTTTTGTGCAGCTGGAGCAGTGGTACTGACCTATGGAGGCCACGGGTACTTGATGGCTGCCTTTTTGGGGAGTTCTGCCAGAACTTCAGAGACAGAAAATTTGTTTGGCACTGGCGGCATGTCAGCAATTCCCAGTGTCAGACACTTAGTAGCCTCAGTACCTCGAGCATCTCTGGGATAAAGCAACAAATGTGGGAAGTAACTCTAAAGCAGTAGAGATAGAAGTCCCTTCCAGTGTCAGACACTTAGTAGCCTCAGTACCTCGAGCATCTCTGGGATAAAGCAACAAATGTGGGAAGCAGGTACCAAGTCCCTTCATGACCCTACCTGTAACTGAAAATTTAATGAATAATTTTTGCCAGCTCCTTTTTCTCCAATATCAAGACTATATTGGATCAATAAGTGATGTCTTAAAAAAACTGATTCCTGTTCAAATCTGTCTGAACAACTGAAAAATGCCATACCTATTGTGCTGAGCAAGATCAGGTCTAAGCAATGAGAATGCAGTGAACATCTTGGTTCGCTTCAACACACGTGGTGAAGCCACATCAACAATTTCTCGTATTTCTCTCCACTCAGAAATACACAGGCTACATTTCTGAACTTCACAGGCTTCCTGAAATAAACAGAGCGCAGAAGAAAAGGGGAAAAGGTGGGTGGCTGGAGACTAATGTCCTTCTTGCTTAAGCTAGCAGGTCTCATTATGATTTTGCATAACTTTCATCTAATTCTGAACAAAGTCTTGCACTCAGTGATATTGTGCTCATTTATTTTATGAGCTAGATCTCTATGGGCTCATAAACAAGGACTGGATAATTCTTATTCTTAGATTTATTATATTTCATTTTCTAGTACAAATGTACAAGAAAATACATCTAGTACTCCAGGCTTCTTTGTCATAAATCTAAAATAAAATCAACTTAAGACCCAACTAATTTCAAGTCTCAGCAAAAAATATCTTTAATCCATTCTTTCAAGGCCTTACCTGCAACAACCCCCATGTCTTTAAAGGCAAGCGCTGATCTGCTTTGGGAAGATCATTAAAACCTTTTTTATTTTTTTTTTTTTTTTTTTTTTTCTTTTACCAAGTGGAGGAAGCAAGTTCAAAGGAGAAGGCTTCCCACAGAGAACAAATTATTCTGTGAACATCTGAACTACTGGAGTCAGAGTTTCTACTTAGATGTGTCTTGAGATTGACTGTGGTGTCTGAGAAGGTGCTATTGTGATTGACATTTGGGGGAAAATTGTTTCTTGTTTGTTGGGTTTTTTTTCCTCTTTTTCCCCTGTAGCAAGAGGATCATGAATCTACTCTCCAGAGTAGATTCTTTGGTTGTTTTCCTATGAATGTCTTGTAGGGTCTTTCTCTCCTTAACTGCTCATATTCTTTAAAGTTGTTATTACCCTTGAAACCTCTGAATTTGATTGAATCGATCCAGAAATGTCAAAAACCTTTGTGTCTGTGTGAGAAGCTGGACTTGCAAAACACCTGCAGACTCTAATGCAGGAACCTTGATTCTGTAATCATCTTCCTTTCTGAGCGATAAGGGCTGACCAGTGTCTGCTGATCATAGATATGTCAGTACCCCACAGGTGCTGGATCCCCCCTGTACAACCATGGTATGACTGTGTCGGAGCTTGGTGAGCTATCCAGATACAAAATGAGAGGTAACTTGCAAGTAGGATCATTTTACATGGGAAGCCAAATTTGCTCTCGCTCACGTTCACTCCCTTTGCCTTGTTGTGATACCAAAGGTAGCTCTGTCAGGGATCCCATCCCAGTGCTTCTCTGGACTAAATGGTTTCCTTTCCCATGGGTCAAACTGCTGAGTGACTCAGACTGTGAAAGATCTTTCTGTGTAACCTACGGGTGTTTTCTTCCCTCCGCACTTGTCTCAAGACCATCTTTTTGAAAAAAACTACCGACTTCCCGAACAGCCAAGCAGAAGTCTTCTTTCAAGTTTCCAACTTTCCCTGCTCAAACGTCTGTTTTAGAAATCTAACAGCAAGGTTGGCCCAGAGTCAGCTGCCACCACCTGGCTTCCCTCATGGTGTAGCACCAGCTTATGACTGGTGGCTAGAATTTGACAACACCTTGTGAGATCCAGCAGTTTATTTTTATGTAGGAAACAGAAAAAAATGGAAAAGTGGCAAACGGGCAAATAGAAGGAAGACCTGAACTCCAGAGGGATCACCTCAGGGCTGAGCATAGCAATCCCCTGCTCTTAAAACCACATCCAACCCGGAGTGACTTGTCTTGAAGCACTTAGAAATGCAACTGAGGGGAAATCGCTGAACGAAACATGTTATAATGAGCGTGGGTGTTTCACTGATGTGAGAGACATGTCGCACTCTGTTTTGTCTACTGACTAATGCCACAGACTAAGGGACAGGCATCACATCAAAGAGATGAGAACAAGAAAACTCAGTGGCAACCCCCACTCACCCCAGCTGTGCTCTCTTGGCTCCATACTGAACATGGTGATCATAGGCTGGCAGAGCTGTTGTAGAAAATGAGTTCTGGAACATTTAAAAACATTTGTGAGTGAATTCTGTTCAATAAACACCACTGAGACCTTTTATATTAATTTTCAATCCTTTCAATAACTTGTTTTCCAACAACATTAAATCACCCACCTCTTCTTCCAATCTTAATTAGGCCGTCAATTAGGTAAATCACATCTGCTTGTCCTTTTCACTACAGTTCCCCATGTAGAGTAGCTCTGGATATTTTAGAGTATACACCCATGTTGGCAAGGCAAGATTGGCATTGCTCCCATTGCTATTGCCACCCACCCTCTCTATTCGCAAGGGTGCACACAGATGCAGCAGGGTTGAGGATCACTTCTGCTGCAAATGAGTTGGGTTTGAACAAGGGAGCTCCTCTTGGCTGAAAACCCCTTAGTATAAGCAAGTATAAACAAAATCAGCAATAAACGTGATCAGTTTGCACGACCGTGTACTTAGACTAACGATGAAATAGTTGCTTGGGCTTAACGGCTGCCAACGGCTGCCACTTTGCATATTCCATGGCGAGTACAACTTTTCCATAGCATGGAGAAGCAGGCACAGTTTCAAAGAGGATGCAGGTGTGGACTCACACCGGGCATGTTAGGACTTACCTTTTTCACCCTCCAGGCCCACCGTGATGCTGGCAGATGAAGGGGAGTCTCATGAACAACTCCTTCTGCCTTCTCAGTCGCATGTGCTGTGCCTAGGGTGCTGGGGACATCCCTGCAGAGCAGGCACGGGGTCCTGCCTGCAGCCTTGCTGCAACTCGCTGTTGAGTTGCAGGTGAGTTGCAGGCACTCAAGTGCTTACCTGCCTTGTTTGCAATGGGGCTGAGCCCACCCAAGGTCCTTCTTCAGTTTATTAATCTGGATGAACTTTACACTGTATGTCTTAAACTGTTGTTGGTGCAGATGGTATCAAGAGATTCTGAATCCTCTTGGGCTGAAATCTCTCTCATTCATCAGATGGCTTTCACTTCGGTATCTCACAAATTCAGGTTTTGTATGTTACTGGACACAACTGAGGAAAGAACATTTAAGTGCGTGGAGGCTGCAAAATCTGGCTTTGAGAATACAGGTCCTGACTCTTCTCTTCTGAGTCCCTTGAAGATTCATAGCCACTAGGAAAATATAAGTATGGAGTGGATGTAAAACACCGCTACTCAAAACTCCCCTCCTAGAAAGATATGTACTTATTACACTTCCTACACTTGGAAATTACTCACCTCACACAAAGGCAGTATGTAGCTAATATAGTATAGTTAATTTGCTTGTGGAACATAGTAATACTTCATATGAGTGCATATTAGTGAAGAAGGCAGATTTTACAAGTATTCCTTTAACAACTTTAAACAGTTGGATGAGATATTTTAAAATAATACTACACTTTCCGAAATCCAAAAAATATGTTTCAAATTTTAACCTTCAAAAGTTAAATAAATGACTATATTGAGATTGCATCTGAGGCTATTTTGCTGCTATGTGTGTGCACTTTGAAGCAGACCACTTATATGAGCTTACAACTCCTCTGCTAGATCCATCTCATTTGACAAACAGGATCGAATGCTCCCATGTACAGTTACGATGCTGTAGTGAAGGAGGGTGTTGTTAGCTGGAGGATTTGTGCATAGTTTGTTAAAGGAGTTGGGAATCTGACTCAGTGGGTCGCAGGGAAAGAAATTATTTAATCACTAGTTCAATGAGATGCAACTTTAGAGAGCTAGTTCCTAACTTAATATGTACCACAGGGTTCCTCTGTGGTGCTAGGCAACTAACATGAAACCTTATTTTCATCTGAGGCTCACTAACCTGTCTGCTCCTTGTTTTCTGGGTTCCCAGTGCAAGTTTCTGAAGACCAGGTTAACGGAGAGGCCGAATGCTCACGGAGGCAGGACTGGTGGATTGGAGCCATGAGAGAACATGCTATGGGCTAAAAATTGCTGAGTCATCTGAAATATCAGGACCTCATCCTGATGGACGATGGATGATTTGGATGCACATAGTGTGGAGGGATCTTGGACTTGCCTGTGACACAGTTTCTTGGGGTTTAAACAGTTGGTGTGTCAGGAGTGCCATGTAACTGAGTTTGGTAATGTCTGTGGAGGAACCAGAAAGAGCTCCATTAAAATGTATGAGATATCTAATTGGAGTGCTGCCTGCTAAAATAGTCCTGGGAATGCCTGGCTATGTATTGAATGGGGAACTCTGAAGGTACTGATCCTCTAGAGGGAAAACCCTGTGACTGCTTCGTTAGACTGCTAAACCTGTGCAGTCGGTGTGCAGAAGGGAACGTCACACCTTCGTGGGCAAGATACACATCCTTGGTGTTCCAACGGGCAAGATCCATGCCCCAGATTCATCTGGCCCTGAGTAAGTTAGGGAATATCTAAGGCATTATCCAGTTTATCTTTCTGGGGTAAAAGAATGACATGCACATGACACATGCCAATCGTGTCATCATCTTCTGGAAAACGGCAGGAGATACTGTGATGAGGGATGAGCTCCACCGAGAGCTGCAGTACACTAATGGTCCCATGGCTCATGGCAGCACAATTTTGGAAATTAATTCATCTGTCATTTTCTTCTATGTTTTCTGCCCTATTGATTACCACCCTCCAGTCTTCCTGCTTTTTTTTTGAGATGGAAGAGATCACAGGAGCAAAAATCAAACACAATGGGAAAGTTACGACCAGGTAATATGGCATTTTCCTTCCCCTCCTTTTGGCAAAGGAAATGCATTCCCAGTGATCCTTAGCTGTCTTGGGAGGGGATCTGGGAGAATCCTGCTCTGACAGGGTTTAGCTGCCAGGCTCAGTGACCAGGTGTGCTCAGGCAGTCCTTCCTTTGGTGACATGGGGAGAGGCTCACAGATAGCCTGACCTCCTGTCCCAGCCTTGGTCTGTCCCTGTCCCCAGGGAGGTGCCCAATGCCTGTCCTGACCTGCTCCTGGCTGGGGCGCTGGGACAGGATGGGCTGTGAGGGAGACCCCAACCCATGCAGTGTCCTGACAGGAAGAGAGAAAATTTTCATTTTCATTAAAAATGTCTTGATTATCTTTCCTTTTTTTTTTTTTTTTTTAATTAGGTTTCCATTTTAAAATAACAGCAAGAAAATGTTCGGAGTGGGTGCTATCGATAAATGTAACATACAATTTGGAGTCAAATGTGAGGGAGAAAATAATACACAATAGAATTGGCTAACCCTAATTTTCTGCACTTATATATAAAAACTGTGACCTTTTCTGATAAAATTAAGCCTGTTTTCTGCTCTGGATCAACTAATCATGCTCTCCTGACCACAACTGTGTCTGGATGAGCTCCTGTTTGCAAGGCTGGCCACTCTGAGACCATGTATTCTTCTGGTTGGGACAGTATTCCCCAACTTGGTAGATTGCCACAGAAGCTCATGATTGTGCAACAAGGATCAGCCAAGCCACAGCCTTCTCTCCAAGCTAAGCCTAAACCACTGAGCTTTTCCTGGAGGGCGTCGCAGAGTTCTCCTATCCCCAGATCAGAGCTCCTGTGGTGCCACTTAACACAAGCAAACTAGTTTTAAAGGTTTCCCCCTTCTTCCTACTAACATCTCATCCTTATCTGCCTGCCCCCTTCCCCTCACTTGTGCTGATACAATGGGCGGTGGGAGGGTGATGTCAAACAAACCGGTAGAAGTATTCTTCCTGTGGGCCCCAAGCTGGGAGCACTGGTTTCAGCATAGGCAGTGTCACCACCACAGAGATGCCACCTTCTGTATTGTCATAAAGTGGACTCTGCTGTCCTCAACTGTTAACTGTCTTCTTGGGCTCATGTATGTGACGAGCTCCTCCAAGAATTATCACTTCCATTTAGGACTCAGAAACTCTATGGCAATAATGGGAAAAATCAAGGCTATACATAATATTCACAGAAGCGCTGCAGTCTGTTATACCACCCTTCCTTATACTAACCGGTTTTATGCACAAGTCTTTTTCATCTTTTGCCTCAGTATTTACTGTATTTTCCAAATGGTAAAAGTTATAAGTTTCATAAAGCCAAAATCTTTCTCCAGCCCAGCTGGTTGCATTCTCCAGAGGTTTTTACCTGGCCTTTCTCAGCTGCAGAAGCGAAGACTGCCTCTTCTTTAAATTCCCAGATGAGTCATGATAAAAATAGTGTGTCACTTGTATTTGTACCAATGCACCTGCAGTATCATCTGTCTCCAGCTATGAGGCTGCAAATTTCTGCACTTATCTGTGCATAAGTTAAAATGCTTATAACTCTGCCAGCATAAAACATGTCTGCAGCTCTGCAAGCTCTGCAGAAACGGTGCAGAGACAAAGGAAAAAGTGTATCTCCTGAACAGTCCTGAGTGAGGGGAAATACATACAACATTATATGAGTTATTTAGCTTCACAGGATTAGATTTAGATTTAGAATCACGTGATTTAAAACTTTTTAGGCCAGTCTCCAAAATGTTTTTATGCTCATACAATGTTAGTTCCACAGTAATGAATTTTCTCTTCTTTTCTTTTCTTTTCTTTTCTTTTCTTTTCTTTTCTTTTCTTTTCTTTTCTTTTCGTTTCTCATTGGCTTAGTAGCAGGTCTCATCTGCCATTGCTATTTCTAGTTTCATCTCCAATAAAATATTTAATTATATTTTTATAAGATTTTAAATTAATTTTCAGTTCACCATGCCACAGTAAGACATCAACCTTGAATATGTTTGTTTAAAGTTAATAAATACATAATTGCTGAATTTTGTATTTGATTTGAGTCTGTCTAGTCAGTGATACCACTCAATATCATTCTTGTTCTCCTCTCACCCCTTCAGGGCTCAGCCTGCTGCTTGCAGTTCTGTTCCAGTTGTGACAGCTTTGTGCAACTCTCTCACTGTGCCCATAAGCAAACTGCATAGTTTTCATTTCTAATACACAGCTTATACTTCTAGTGCTACTTCTTGATAAATGACCTCTTGATTCTGGGACATATTCTGATGACATTTTCAAAACCAAAGTAAGTTACCTTGGAGCCTAAACCTAACAGAAAATGAAAAAATAGTTGGACAATTTTGAAAATTCATTTCCACCTTTATCTTCTAGGTAATCTTACTGCTTGCTTTGATGCCTCATATTCAGTTACTGGATCTTGAAGCATGCGGTGTGAATGGACGTGGAGACACTCAACTGGTGGATTCAGTGAGTGTAGATCCTGCTTACATAAACAAAAACTCAGGGAAACAACAAGAACAAACAAAACCCCCCACCTCTGGGGGCATTTTAAATGTATGTCACGATCTCACAATCTCCTCTAAGTTAACAAATTGCATTTTAGAACTGCATTTGGTAATTGTTGCATTCATACCTCAGAAGTAAGACCCAGGCATTATGGTTGGTTGGAATTAATCTGAATAAATAGCAATTTGCCACATTCTTAACAAAAACATTATTCATTAGCACTATTATGTATTAGCAGCACTGAATAACATTTGGCAATTGCTTTGGGTGTACATTACTAAAAGGTCCACAGACGCATACAAATTTCTCAGTGCGCTAATATAAAACAGGGGCAATAATGAAACAGTAGAGTGAGTATTAAGCTCCAGGATTGCAGTTTTATTCTGCAAAATGTTCCTCTTGCAATTTGTAAACATCCTAGAAACTCGAATATTTTTAAGCTATTTAATGTTTGTTAGTCATGAGACTTGATTTGTATTTGCTGCGGGACCCGCCTGCCCCTTTCCTTCTGCAAAGTGTATTCGTCACAGGCTGAGTTGGTCAAATGATTTTCAGGCATGACAGCAATAGCTCCCAGGGTCTTTAGAGTTTTTTGAACACAGATGCCTGCAGGCAGTTATCAAAAAAGTTGCTTTGAAGAAAGTAGCCAAATGGGTGCTATGGCTAGTGGTGCTGACTGGTAGGGTAGTAGGAAGTGCATAGATACAATGGGATACTGTCTTGGCAGCTCCTTAAAAAGAGATGGCATCTCTTTAAATCATGCATGACCTGCCTCTGTCCCTGTGCATGGCCCTGGATTGCAGGAAAAGGAGAAGACACTTCTAGTGAGCCAATAAATGACTGCTTTTACAAGAAGCTTATGTTTTTCCTTGCTAAGAAGAGGCGTATCCAGGAAGAATTCAGTTTTTCTGTACATACAGAGTTTCCTTTATCATACACAAATGTAATTTCACAAGAAAGGAGGCTTTAACAAAGGGATTTCTGGGATCTCATTATACTATTTGGACACTTCTGGACCTCTGAAGAATCTATGAACAGTGCTGTGAGACAGTTCTACTGTCCCAAAGAACAGAAAAAGTTAGACACACTTCCTCAAAGGCATTGCAAATGCTTAACTTCCACATCAGTCAAAATTACTTGCTCAAGATCTTGCAGAAAGTCTCTGAACAGGCAAGAAGCTCAATTTTGTTACCTCAAGTTCTAGTTTTATGGCTTATGACTTCAGTCTAACCAATGAAATCTGAACATAATCTAACCAAATAAAGGCTCCAAATGATTTCCAAAGCATCTGCTTCCAGTTCTGTTGACAATCTGGAGGATGTGTTGCAGTTACTTTAAGGTAGAAATGAGATTCAAGAGTCGTAGATTTGTATACATGTTACCCATCACTGTGACAATGTGTAGGAAATTAACCTGTAATGGAGCCAACTTTAAAAGTTGGAAGAAACAATATATTTCCTGTAAGGGGGGAGTACTAGAGTGCTTCTTCTTGTGGCATCCATTTAAATTTTTTTATAGAAAGTTACGATAACAGCCAGCCTTAACTTGATTTCTGATTCATTGGTATGAGATGATACTTTGAGTGGAGCAAAGGACTGCAGGAGGGAATGTAGAAGGAAAGCGTAACCACAGCCAACTGTTTCATGTGTCCTGGGTGATAATGGTCTATAGGCATGGACTTCTTGAAATGCATTTGGGAAAACAAAAATGCCAAGAAAGAAATATGAACAGAGAGTGCTTTTCCTCTGGTATTTGTAACAGTCTTTCTAATAACTGTTATGATGCTTTCAGGACAACCAGGACATCCTTGTACTTAAAAGAAATGTTCGACTGGGGCTTTGGTGTCTCCAAACCAGTTCAGAAGCACTCAGGCATCAGAAAGATAGCATATATCAGAAATATTTCCTCCCTTATATTGGAAGTTTAATTTGCTTTTAACATCAGTATAATACATGGCAAACGAAATGTGTCCGTGTGCATGCTGTAATTCCTTGATGCAGCCGTCTTCTTTGCTTGCCATCAGCATTATGGGAGAGTGTCTAACAGAATTCAGAAATTCACATTTCATAACCAACATGAGATTTCTGTTAGGCTTAAGAAAGATTTTTTATAAGGTTGTGGTAACAGGAGACACTTACTTAGCCTTGAGAGAAAACACATTAGTTCCATAGCAGAACAGTAATCACAAAAGGGATGGGGGTGTGATAGAGAGTTGTAATTTATTGCCTTTGAGCATCTACTGTGAACTGAAATTAGCACATTCTTATTATGGTTTCCAGTGATGAAGTATTTAATTACTAGAATAACATCACCTAACTATATTTTAGAAATGGACATAAACTTGCCTTCTGTGTTTAAATTATTTGAAAGGCTTTTTGCTTTCTAGCAGCCAACTTAAATAGGAACCTACAGTTAAAGACAGGCTGTCTCAGTTCTTCACAGGAAGCCAGTGGCTTCACCTGAACTTTTGCACTAGCATAATTCAGCTCTAATTCACACGTACAATATTATCCACTCTTTCATAGTTAGACCGTAGAATCAACAAAATGAATTTTAAAAGCAGCCATGAACAGAATAACCTCACTGCTTCTTGAAAACGGAAAAGAAAGAGGGAAACTGCTTGATCAGATGAGACTGCCCTTCACTTCGAGCTGTTCTTTGGAAAACGGGTACACAAGGCAAGTATGCCACAGAGACAGCTCTCATTCCCTATAGTCCTGGGTAAGCAGGCTGGGAGAAGCACAGGTCAGAGCTGCATCCAACAACAGCTGGCAAAGTCATTGCTTGTCCTTTCTGAGTGGGGGCTAACAGGCTGCTCTGAGCAGGAGTGCGTCCCTCCCAGTCTCCATCCCTGCTCGTTCAGTAGCACAGCACATGGGAAAATGGGAGCCTTCCCTTCCTCCCCTAGGTGGGTGTAGAAGTACGGTTGGAAAGGGAAACCTTGGGTTATATGGGCAGTAAAAATGGCAAAAGCAGCATGTAGTTTTTGTGTCTGATGAAGACTGATAATTATTGCTCTGGGATCCCTTTTTATTTAAGGAATAAAAATCCACCAAGGAGAAATACTATTTATTATATTAGATATTCTTTCTTTGCTATACAATATTGTCAAAATGTTGGCATTGGAATTCATTTAACTGAAGTGTGGTCGTTTAGAAAATGCTGAGAAACCCAAGGTTCCACTTAACTAGTGCTAGTAACATGCATCCATCTATAGTAAAGTTGCTGGTAGGCATATTCCCAGTGTATACAGTGCATCACTGCTGAAAGACTAGCAACCATGTGGAGAGCATGAACAAGCCCGTCAGTGTATTTCCTCACACTGTACTGTGAAGCTAAACAAAAAGCATTGTGCTGCATTGGCTAATGCTTGAAAAGACTCTGGGTTATATAATAAAAACTATATTTACTGAGTTTCAGGTTAACATGGGGCACCTGAAGAAAAGGATGATCACAGGCTTGCCTGTCTTTCAGCTGTAGGTAAGAGGGCAAAAAAAAGAAGGAACTATTCATGCTTTTAGCTTGAGTATCATTGAATTTAATGAGAGATGAGTGGCTAAAACCTCATGCAACACTTTGAAGATACAGGGGTTACTCTGTCTGCTAGTCTGTTTGAATGGCTGATAAACCAGCCAGGAGCAACACAGAGATTTTGAAACAAGTAAATAAGTCAGCATTACAGTAACACTTGTATGTTTGACCAAATAAATAAAAATATTAGGGGAAATTAATTATGCAAAAATAAGGCAAGTTATAGCTGATTACATGACAGGTGAATTGAGCTACTTTGGAACACTTTTGAAAGCGTCTCCATCAATTTACAAGATGACAATAAATAAAATGGCATAATTTAGCAAGACAGCAGAGCTGACTTTTGATTAATTTTATTTAATGTGTTTATTTAGATGTAAAATTTGATATTAGAAAGCACCTATCTGAAGCGTACTTTGATATTCAGGTCACAGCACACAAATAATTACAAACCTACAGCAGGGATGAACTCAGACCTTGGCAACAACATAATGGTGCTGATCAGCAAATAATTAGAGAACAAAATGTTCTGTCCACAGACTAAAGCTGCCCAGTTACCAGAGTCTGCCCTTACCTCTCACCTTCTGTCTCCAACACTCTTCAGATGGCTATTTAACCAGCTTGGCTTTGCCTGGAAGCATTCCCAGAGGCCAAGAGACTCAAGATACTCGGTACCTGCCTTTGTAAACAAGGACAGTGTCAGCTGCCTATTTAGGCTGGTTTTGCCTGGAGGAGGAACTTGAGGCAGGAAAGGTGAGTGGACAGGCTCTAAATATGTATTTGCTATGAAAGTGATCTTCAGAACACACTGATAAAATGAATGAGGATTTGGGAAGGTTGTTGGGCACACTTACTTGGCAGAAAATCTTCATTTTGTCATTTTCTCCTAGGACCATTACCCTATATATTTTTCTCACCTGGAACAGCCACCCAGTCTTGAACTCCCAGGTGGCTGGCACAATTCACTGTCTTTCACCCCAGATCAAGGATTTTTATGGCCATCACTTCCTGAGGCTTTGTTAGAACTTGCCTCTTCAGATGAGTCTTTGAGCACAGGAATGGAAGTGTTGCTGCTGCTGTGATAGTCCAAGGAAATATAAGATTTCTAAGCAGACCTTTTTCTTTAGACAATCTGGTAGAGTTGGAAAGATGAGCCACTTTTGGTGCGCCAAAGTTCTTCTACTCTGAAGAAAACACATTTGGCCATTTTTGTGTATTGAGCGTGGCAGTTTTTACACAATGTTTCTTTGAGTCTTGTTGTTCGCTACTGTCCTGGTTATGCAGAAGGAGCCATCAGCATCTTAGTCCTTCATTAGTGTTTATATGAGCATGTTCTTGACTATAAAAAGGGTGGTGAGGGATTCACATTTATTGTGCCTGAGTGACTTGAATGACATTTTCTCAGTTTAGAAGCATCTCCACTTGCAGACTCAGCTTGGGATCTGAAAGACAAGCTGTGCGTTTTTTGGCTCATACAGCTTTGCCATTAAATCTTCATTACATCAAATTCTGCTTACAATTAAATCTTTACAAGTAAATTCTCCTCTGAGTTTGCAAAGAAATAGTTGAGGAGGCAACATTTTGTCCTGGAATTGGAAAGCATTTAACAAATCTTTTAGTGTTACAAGAGCCAGAACAGAGATCAGTTTTTTTCTCTCATACCTTTGTCAACACTAGGAGGTGAAAGAAAAAAATGTTGTAAAAATTTATTTTCGTACTAAATGCATTGGATAAAAATACAGACAATGAATAGATCAATTGAGTGAAAGGGTGCAATTTTTTGACAGTGGCTTTTCAGAATAAAGACACATTTTAAGAAAGACACAGGTGTGTGTTGGAAGAAATAAATTTTCTTTTATATATGAAGGTGAGTCAGACTGCCTTGGGACTTCATTTGCTTAACTGACAGGCAGAAAATAGGATTCTGACTAGTACTGCAGCTCCTCTAGCTTCATATGGGAGTTGAAATTGAAAGTAATAAAAAACTGTAATGTTAATCACTCCTTTATTAGAGCAGGGACTGAGGATCAAGGGGCCTAAGTTCTTTGACTCTTTCATTGAATCCTTAGCTAATCTGAAAAATATTAAATATCAGCTTGATGTTCACAGATTGATACTACTTGGTCCTGACCCACAGTCTCAGGGCCAGGCAGTTTTGGCTCCCGAGCTAGGAGCCCAACACAGCCAGCAAAACTGGCACGTGTGCCCATACCCAAACACAGCATCTCTTCATATTATTTCTCACATAAGCACAATGCCAAGACATAGGACTACTGTATAGAAAGTGCAAAAGACTGTTTCAAAGCACCTCCTGGTGTCTGATAAAAGCAGGAGGCTTAGCCAGTCAGCCACTCCCAATGTTTTTTCCTATGGCAGCATCTCTGTTTCCTAAAGAAATGTTTTCTGGATCAAATGTGATAACCAGGACAAATTATTGCACCATGCAGAGCACATATCCTGCATTGCAAAGGAGGTCTGACCTTACTAGAAATGAAAGGACTTTGTTCTCCTGGGATCCTAGGAACGGCAAGGCACACTACGTCACTGGGGAGAGTGGTGAGCACCAACAGGCTGAGAAAAAGTTTCTCTTTCCATCACTGTTGTTTCCTGAGGCTGCAGCCGCAGATACCACACATTATGAGTGCTTTCAGAACAAATCTTTCAGCCAGGCACAAGTCCCTCTCAAAACTCTTTCCTAGCACTGACATCTAAGTCAGATGTCCTGTGCCTGCATCTCTGAACAAGAAGCAGTTGGTCCATCTGGTATGGCTGTGTTGCAGCCCCTAGAAAGCTGAGTGTGGTAGTATTGCCCACTGCAAAATATGTTGGCTCATGCATTTTTTCAAACTTGTGCAATGGTTAGGCTGACCCACGTGATAAAAAGATTTATGATGAAATGAATGAAAACAAAAATGTTGCAGAGAAACAAGACAATTCTTTGTGCACTCAGCAGTTGTAAGCAATCTTTTTACTTATTCAGGCCTGCAAATTGGACCCTAAAATGCTCTCCAGGCATGATCTGAACTGAGACTTCAGAGGATGCTCGTGTTTTGATCCTGTTTCAACTCACTTGCAATCACATGTCAGCCACCTGCCTTCCTTGAGTCTCTATTAACCCAGCTGGACTTTTTTTTTTCTTTTTTTTTTTTTTTTTGCAAAATTGAGGATTTCAATGAAAACCAGATGTTCCATCTGATCCAAACTTTCCTGGGTAAATAAACGCTCACTCTGTTCCGTCCACTTAGTTATAATATACTAAGCCATCTCTAATGGAAATGCTTTCACAGGCCATTTAGTAAAAATAAGGTCCCAGTTCTCCTAGAAAGACATTGAACCTGTGTTCTAATGCAGAAAATAGCAGCAAGAGTCACTCTGCCCTGGCCAGTGCCTGTCCTCCTGTGTTCTGTGACGAGGTCATCCTAGATGAGAAAAGAGCTTAGCAGAGGTCATGAAAGTGAGGGAAAAGCCTCAGGTGGACTCTGCAGCCCAAAATTTAATGTAAATTGTAAAAAATGTAAATTGTAAAAAATGTGAGGAATACAGGAGGAGATTGTGCATGGAGCAGCTTGGAAGGGAACATGAAGCAGTGTGGGTCAACCATACAACAGAGTGGGGCCACATCAGCAATTTTTTTTTATATTTGGAGACAAAACGTGCTAAAGAACAACATTTTCCTACCTTGCTGGCAGTCCACCCTTTCCCCCACCTCCGGCAAGGAAGACAGATGTCCCCGAAAAACAATTCATTAAATTGATGTAACAAAAACCAATTAATTCTCAGTGGCAACATTTGGTACTGCTGTTGGTTGTGTTCACACCGCAGACACCCTGCCCCATGGCAGTGTGGGGATTGCTGAGGTCTCACAGGCAACCGGTCAGGTGAAGCAGTAAATGCAGGGTTCCCAGTACACGGTTCATAAAATTATATGTTCACGTGAATCCACCCTTGTCTTTTGTTCCTCCAGCTGTCATAGTCACCTCAAGCCAGGGGTGATGATGTGCTGCTTCTGGCTGGCAAGCAGGGATCAGGAATCTAACAAAACAGTACTGGTGTAACTGGGGGCTCTCTGGTCTCTGACTAGTAGGTAATGTTTGGGATGGATTTATCAGCACCTAGCCAAAGTTATTTGGGTATCAATAAATAAATGCTCATTATTTTAGGAAGAACATGACAGTCCTTTGTGGAAAAAAATTTATTCCAGTTCCTCTCTGTTAAGGAGAGACTGTGGCTTTTACGGCCATTTCTGATGTCAATTCTCTTTAGCTTGAGATAGAGCTGACTGTGGCATTTTTTTAGTAGACCTGTGAAAATATTTTTTATTCCCTTAGACTTCCAACATAAACAGATTCTGCTTAACCATGTTTATATCATTTCATACTATTCAGAACTGAGAATCTTAAAAGAGAACAGAAGGCTGTTCTAGGCATCAAATTCAAATCATTTTATATAAAAAAAAAAAAAAAAGAAAGGAGGAGGACATATACCTTTCACTGTATTTCAAGTGTAGATGACTATAGTCCACTTGCTCTTGCTGGCAGATTTTTTATTTTCAATATTTAAAAAGGCTTATTAAGAGGTTTTGCAGACAAAGGCAGAACATCTCCAGGAGTCCCAAGAGGAACTCCAGTGAGAAGTGGGGTGCTGGCTGAGCTCTGCAAGTGGGGGCAGCAAGTCTGCCTTCAAAGGAAGGGCATTGCTGACCCTGTGTGCCCAATGTCTTGCTCCTGGGAAAGGCAGAGTCTCCCTGGTCACAGGTTTGCTGTCCTCTGAGCTCCTGGGAGCTGGTGAGGGCATTGCCCCTGGTGAGGCAGCAGCTATTATCCCACAGCTCCCATTGACTTATGGAGTCGGGAAGGTAGCCAGAGCTGGAAATCTGTGAACTTGCACTCCAGGGAGGCAACACACTCCCAGTCAGCTTCAGTGGGAAGGGTCCAGGTGAACCTAAAGAGAACCAAACAATGTTACTCTTTTTTGCAGCTCTTCACATTGCTCCCTCCTCACGTTTGTTTCAGAGCCCCACATGGCTCCCAGTCAGCTTCAGTGGGAAGGGTCCAAGTAAACCTAAAGAGATCCAAACAATGTTACTCTTTTTTTGCAACTCTTCACGTTGCTCCCTCCCCACATTTGTTTCAGAGCCCCACATGGACCTGATATGACTGCGCTGGTCGGTATGGATTTGATCCAATGAAAGGAAAGTGGGATGACAGTTATCTGATTCTGCAATGATTCTGAGTGATTGTCAAGACCCAAGGTGCCTCTGGTGAGTCACAGGAGAACTTTGCAGTATAGCATTTTGGCAAGAACAGGGTGCAGAGGAAAAATAAGCCAGCCTGTATGTAGGCTCAGGGAAGAAGTCTGGGAGGCACACGGGTGGTTGAGACCTCTTAGAACAGTTAGGAACAGAGAAGAAATGAGAGAACAGCTTTATACAGCTGCATCCATCCTTGGAGTTAGATCTTCCCCTCTGGCCCCTAACTTTATTTTTGTCCCCTGTCTCCAGTGGGACACAGTAAAGCTCAGGGACCAGCAGTGAGAGAGGGAACATCCTCTGCACGCTGCTCTGAAGGTCTTGAGCCCTGCCGGCTGCAGCCTGTCCTCATGGGAAGTCTGAGCATCCGCTCTCCTGCCCTGTCCCCACTCCCAGAACTGCTCTGTTAAAACAGGAGTTTGCAAAACACTGTCTGCTGAAAGCATGTGAATTGATCTCTCTGCACAATATGCCTTAAGGCCAGTAAAAATTAGTTTTCCCATAGAAGGAAATTAAATGAAAATTGTTAAGTGACTTGCTCAAGACTGAAGAGGGAGCCCATGCTGGATCCTGGAAGAGGTGGTGGAAATCATCTTGTGCATTTCCCAGGATGAATCCTTTCTGAAGGACCCACACATCTCACTAGGATCTCCTGCCCAGAGAGGGGCAATCACAGCTTCAGCAAAAGAGGCAGAAGTGCTCAGTGACATTTCTCTTAATACTGAGCTCTCAAAGCTCTTTAGGTTGTCTGAAAAATATCTGGACTTGACTTTAAAACAAAGGGAGCTCTGCTTCTCATGGAACACAAAAGGCAGCCCCAGACACCCCCAGAAAGGCCCTGAGTTAAATGTGCTCTCCAAGGGAAAAAATGACAGGTTTCTAATCTAAAGCTTTTCTTCCACGAGATCCCAAAACACTGGTTTAAGGTTGATAAATTGGAGATTAGAACTTATGCAGAGTTTTCAACAAATTATTCAGTCACGGTGTATTGAAGGATTTTTTAAATAGAGAATTAAATGCATTTTTAGAAAATATGTAACGTCTTAGAGTCACTCTGGAGTTGGAACAAAACATGTTTTCTTTATTTAAAATGTAATTTTTATGGATGCATTAGACTTGGAGCCAGAGAAAACATTTTTAACTGCTGAGGTTTTACAACCACTCTAGGGTTCGGAAAGAAAGCTGAAAAAATATTCTGCCTGGCAGATTTTTTAATGCTTCATTTAAGAGTAAAATAAAAAATAAAAAATACCGTAGCCCTTCCACCTGTACTGTAGTTCATCCAAGTGAAAGAGACACCTTTCATTCCATCTCTCCCTGCTGGAATGAGCCCACATTTGGGACAACTTGTCTTGTGTGAAAAGAAGGGGTTACATCTGGGCTGAGGACCACAGCAGAAGCATTGGGGCCAGTCTTTGGTCCACAACAGAGGTAAGCCTTGTTGTTTAACTGTAAACCTCAGTTTCTTGCATGTAAAAAGGAGAGAAAATGTCCTTCCTCCTATCTGATTCATTTAAGTGTGTTGGGTAATTTGGGCTGTCATTTTATCTTGTTTATATAATGGCTTTTGCAGAAAAACTCTCAGAGATACCTGCTTTTTGGCAAAATTCAAGACGATTGATTGCAATCTGAAAATCTGTTTCTGAAGGTTAAAATGTGATTGTTTGCTTGAACTTGTGATTGTTCAAGTAAATAAAAAGGCATAATATATTGATTTGTTAAAACTAAACAGTTCCTTTCTCCAAATAAATTGTTACCCCTAGGAAAGGACCTAAGGAAGTTCTGAAGCAAACAGGATCTCCCAAACATCATCATTTGGGAAAGCACAGGGCCTGACATGGTGCTTTGTGCCTTGCTAGGAGAGAAACACGTGCCAGACTCATGTGTAACTTAGTGTTTGGTGAGTCAGAGTTAAAAGAGGCTTTCTATCCACATTTTTTTCATGTTGTCTTTCTTGCACGTGGAACCTCTTGCCCTGTGTTCAATACAGGGTGGCTGAGGTCTGATTTCTGCATAGAGCTGTTAGATGTGCTTTCTTTGAAACGTGAGTGTTCCTGAACTGGGTGATTTTGCCTGTAGCACAGGGCAAAGGGCACTACTCACAGTATGATTGTATAGCCCACAGAGGCAAAGAAAATAGGGCTGAAAAAGAGCAGGAAAGGCCATCTAATCCACTCCCTTGCTCAATGGGAAGATCAGTGTTATCAAATTAACACCTCACCTGACTCTGTCTGAAAACAAAAACTAGTTAAAAGTAAGGATGATAAAAATTTTTCTCTTTCAACTTTAGAACTAACTTCTGAGAGGTGGTACAGCCCACCAGCCCTCAGGACTTGAGGTGTCCAGCCAGACATGAGGTAGCCCTTTCATCTTTCCATGTTTCCAGCTAGCACTTTCTACTCTGCGGACAGTGCTGATCTCCTAGTCTTATCCTAGGTCATACCTAGATCACTCTTAAAATGAGTAATGAAGATTTGGTTTGTTCTGTCTTTAGTCCTCAGTTTGGAACTATAGATTGTGTGCTGAATACATAGTACAGTCTTTTGTAAAGTACCTGGAGGTGTCTTGGCGTGATGTGGTGCCATGTGACGTTGGTGTTACGTTGCTAGATGTGTAGAAGTTGTCAGTCTGCATACACTGGTGAAGAGGACACTTATTTTCAGACCTTAGTTCATGAAATGAAAGTTTGCCATTTTGAAAGAAAAAAAAGGAGAAAGCAATGAACTATCATACACATTTTCATTCACACGCAATCTGTTTCTTTTGTTAATCCTGAGTGTGTCAGTGGAGTTGCTTATTCCAGCTTCTCCTGCATGGTGAAAAATATCTTGTTGCTACTAACAGACTTAGCCTCCAATTTTGGAGGAAAATGAAAGACACTAACAACATGTACTTAGTTGTGGTGGGAAGAAAAGCAAGTGATAAAAAGAAAATCCTCTGACAATGTCAGTGTCAAGTACCTGAATCCAGGATTACATGTCAAAGACCGGCTCTTGTCAGCTCTGAGGAGTTGTTCTGCAGGAGTGCTTCAGGAGACAACCATAGCCGCCAAACAAATGCTCACTGGGATCCCTAGGAGTCCACATGTTTATAAATAGATCACGGAAATAAATGAAGCAGATACACATATAGTTTGGGAGAGATGGATAATTTAAGGAAAGAGAGGAAGGTGAGAGTGAGAAGAGGTCCAGATGGGTAACAGCCTATAAAATCATGGGAAAAGATGGAAGAGAGACTCAAGACAACCAATGCAACCAGAAGTGGTATTCCTAGCAGAATTTTTAGAGAACAGTGAGAAGAGGATGAGTTTTGTTGTGGGAGCACCAGGGAAAATTGGAGACCCATGGGTTTCACTTACAGGGTGACTGCTGCCCTGACTGAAGACCTGCTGCAAAAGCTGAACCAAGGACCTAGAGGAAATGGCAGCCTGGATTCCAGCTCAAAACTGGAATCCTAAGTGCTGCTTCTGCCAGAGGTAGACCCTTTTTCCCAGAGAGCAACAAGGAGCAAGTAAGCACATAAAAATATCAATATTCTTAGGAAAAAAATATGAAAATTTATAGGCAATAATACAAGAGAAAAGAAGGGAAACAGGGATTTAAAAGCAGCAGCAATGAAGGGACGAGGGCAGTGTACTTTTGGGGCTACATATGAATGTTGTCTCCTTTGCAGTTTAAGTGCCAGAACTGCTCAGCTTTGCTTCATGGTTCTCACACCTATTCTGCTCATGAGACAACACTTTAATATCACCAGATGTAACCCAGATGGTACATATTAATTTATATATGGATGCTGGAAAATACATATATACTTTCCATTTGAAGTATTTTAAGTATGATTTTTATATTCATTTGAAAATTGTTCATTTTTATTTGAGCCATAAGGCAGCCAAAATACAGCTCCCAGGTGAATGAACATTTATCTATTCCACCCTGAATGATTCCAGGTTTCTGTGAGACTACTTTTGAAGGTGTGTGCTCATTTAATTTCAGAAATGATTCTTACTGGCTCAACAACAATGTGTTACTGTCAAACGTCCATTATTATGCTGAATGGAAATGCTGGGGAGACAAATTTAGAATATCTTTCATCTCATTTTCAATATTAACAACTGTTCCGTAGACTTGCCAGCAGACCCAAGTGTGTGACAAAGTAGAATGCCTTGATTTAAGCATTTAATTATTTTTTCTGTGTCAAACTTGATTTAATAAGTAGTGATAATTGGAATCGGACATGATCTTTAGATAATCAAGCAATCGAACTCACTCATCCGACAGAGCAGGAAGAAGAAGAGGTGGTGTTGTCATAATAATCTATGCAACACAAACACTGGGATTTCCCTAGTGTTTGGAATCACTGAGAAAAAGTGATGCAAAAAAGAAAATATACAACAACTATAGGTAGAATATCAAAACAGTACAAAAGAACAAATTATGCATCTTGGTTGGCAGCTCCCAGTTTCTCCCATCCCTCCACCCCATTTCTTGTCCTCTGCTTCCACCCCAAAGTGGACACCATTTCTGCAATTGCATTTTCTAGGCTCAAAACTGGAATCCTAAGTGCTGTTTCTGCCCTTTGTCCCAGAGAGCAGCAAGAAGCAAGTAAGCACATAAAAATGTCAATAAGTAAATAAATACATTCATCTTTTAAGCACTAACTCACAGAGTAGTCTACTATTAGTTCTGCTGTATAAAAGTGGCTATGCAGAAATGGAAAATAAACCCACAACATGAGCTTTGTACCCTTAAGAACTACTGGAAAAGGTATTGTCAAGCCAGTGTGGTCAATCTTCACCATAATATGCATTATGCCATGAGACTAGAGAAAACCTTTTCCTGGGAGGACCACATGCTCACCAACAGAGCAGACAGTGGCAGTGGTGCAAGGGTGGAAGGTAGTCTTCAGTGTGTGTGTCTGAAACTCTCAGTGTGGAATACTCATCCCACCTGTTCCCAACCGCTTCTCTCCCAAAGTCCCTTAAAGCTCAGACCTAGCCCCTTCCTTCCCACCAGCCCATTTGAAGTTGCTTCAATCTTCCGAGCTCCTCCCCCATCACCAGTCCCTGCTTACCAATACTCATTGGTTCTCTTTTCATAGCTAGTAGGTGCAAATTTCCACTCTTATTGGAGGCAATGACAGACGAATGAAATGTATTAAATAAACAATAAGTTGTACATCTGGTTAACATGATTACATTAGAATAAACAATGAAATGACAAATCATTCTTCCTACTTCAGGATGGAAAACACTACCTGTTCTAGATCTTAGGCAGGAACTTCTACAGGCATGTAGTTTTATTGTTATCTGGCGTAAAGATATTATGCACCTTGCTGTTGGGTGCTGTCAGAGAACCTTCCCTGGTTTAGATGAATTGTTGGTGTGATGAGATAGGACACTGCCTTTACTCCATCCCACCAATCTCCTAAGTAATCTCATATTGAAATTATATTTACCTACTTCCCATAAGTCCACTTCTAATGCCAGTTGTTATTCTCCAAGTTCTTTCTGATTTGTGTCATTCAGTATTTACAGCATCTATTTGGTAATGGCAAACTCCAGCACAATATTTCAGGTGTATTCATAAGGTGCAGTCACATCTGGAGAAAGTGCCAAGGGACTTCCTAGCAATAGAGGATTCATGACTATGATGAGGGCTGTAAGGCATCCCACAGTAGCGATGGCACACATTTTTCAGCAATCACTGCCCAGTGCTTTGGAAATAAACACTCTAATGTTATGCTGCTGCCTGTTAAATATCTTGGCATTTATCTCACAGCAGAGACCATTTGCCTGTGCCAGGGTTCTGTTCCATCCACAATGTCTCTTAATTGCTTTGTTGCTTAAATAAACAAGACAAGATAATTAAGAGATAATGAAAAGGAAATAGGATGCTAGTGATAATGGGTGGTAGATCCCTCTTCTGCTCTAAGTTCACTATCTAGAGCAGCCCAGACTCTTTGCCTTCATTAAATCTCACAGCAACCTTTTGAGTTTTGAAAGGGGCCTTTCGTCCTTACTGTTTGTCTGAATTTAATCAGTAAAAGTGAAAAAGTCTGGAGGAAGAGCTCAGGACTGGGAATCTGATATGCTCAGGTCATGCAAAGGTTTTGGAAATGTAGAGGGACTGATCTGTGGGACAAAAGAAAGTGATTCTGTGTGGAGAATGCCCCAGCAGAAGGAGCTGCCTGTTTGCTGCTTTGCTGATCCTGATAGTCCAGTACTGGCCAGCCTAAGTG
>NW_010138228.1:7672-41462 GCF_000699245.1 Pterocles gutturalis | reverse complement strand
CTCCTGACCAAAGCTGTTCAGCCATGCAGCCTCTTTAAGGACTGGCCAGCCAGAATGCATCCCTGTTGATGAGAGCTACCTGGGCTGCTATTGCACACGCGTCTTTTTGGTGTTTCAGCTCCTGGTTTTCCTTGCTATTCTCCCATATTGAGGGCTAATAAAAAAGGATACAGTCATCTTTTGAGCAATCCGGTAGGCAAAAAATTAACTGAAGCATGACATTCAGATATTCAGAACTAGGAATAAAGCAGTTTTAAAATGTATTTGTACGCTTGGGAGACTAATAAAATAGATCAGTGGTCCTTTCCATTGATTACCTTGTTTCCTCAACTGGGGCTAACAGACAAAGATACAAATCCCAAAGGATTAGATACGTAGAAGACATCTGGGAGTATTTTTTCTGACAGCCTACTAAGAAGCCATCAAGACTGCAGACTTGCTTGTCTGAGATTTTTGATTTATTTCAGTACTTAATTGTGTACATAGTTGACAGTGACCAGTTCTGCATACAATCATGCCATTGTACATCCACAGTATCAGAACAGATTATTCTAGCAGAAACACATAGCTAAAAGCCAAGTGTATGAACTTCTGCTGAGCAAAGAGTGGTAGTGAAAGGAAAGACAAGTTCCTTTGAACTTCTTTGAAGTTCCTGTTCTCTCTCCTGGCTTCCAGCTTGGCTGTACGCTTTGCTTCAAAGACTAAAGCAGTATCATAACAGATTTGCTTCCAGTTGTCTCAGTCCAAACATCTTTCCTGCTGGTTATTGATATTGATCTGACAAGCTCCATGAGAGGTTTTCAGGGCATTCTTAAAGCACTTGTGTTGGCCTCAAGCTGTTCAAGCCAACTGAATATAAAAAAACCACCATGCAGCCTTTGAATCTGATTTCGTGTCTGTCCTAGAACAGATTACACCTTACCAAGAAAGTTTTAATAGTGGGAATAAAAAGCGAAATTGTGAGAGAGAAGTACAGTGTTTGATGCACAGTAATGTCTGCCTATGTCCCGAGTCAGCAGTCACAAGAGACTTGAAGGACTGGCTGTGTTAGATACTCAGAGACTGAAAAGGAGAGCAGAAATTTCCAGTAATATTGCTAAGTGCTGGTTTCTTCAGTTATTGCATAGCAGTCAGTCAAAGGAGGGGTTAATTTTGGAAATGAAGGAAATATGAGAAAGATTGCTTCTCAGATATTGGGAGATCTACCATGACACAAACACTCATCAACAATTTCAAGCCTGCTTCTGGCAACTGTGGCAGTGGCTTGTGTAAGGCTGGCCTGGAGCAGGTTGAAGAATTAGTGCTTGCTTTAAAATATTTTTAGTAAGACTGGAGTACTTACATGATGCTATAGAGGCATTAGGAAATTCTGTAGGTCTTTTCAGCTTTGATTTTTTTTTATTAGTTATCTTCAGGGTTACAGACTAAAAGTTATGTTGATTAATAGGTAGTTTTTATGAGGGCTGGGCTTGTGTTAGGGAGGTAAAGTATACTGCAGGATACCTATTTCAAGCATTTTAGTCAGAGAAAAGAAGGATACATGTTATGTGGATCACCGGTACCTACATGACATGTATATGTTTGTGTGAGATGAAAATAACAGGCAAAGAACTTTTACAAAAATCCAGCATTACAGTGTGCCACAGCACTGCCCACACCAGCACTGCTTTCGTGAAGGCCCTGAAAGACAAATGCCTGCTTCTGTGATTTTTTTTTTTTGTAATAGAAATAGTATTTTTGTCATTTCATATTAATATATTTGTTTCTGGCTTGCATTTTGAAGTCAATCACAGGCAGAGACGTGGGTTCATTTTATTCATGGGAATGGGGACTTGCTATGCCTCTATCCCCCAGGAAATCTCCTGCAAGAATAGAAGCACTGAGATTTAAAGGAAGTGTTGAACGTCTGATCAATTAACTATGCCACTATTAGAAAGAAACAAAGAAAAGACAAATAAAATGGAAGCTTATTTGCATCTGATTTACATTATCCTTGTGAGCATTGGTTCAATTTTTATTTCATTCCTCCTAATAGTATTCAGATTGCAGACTGTAACCTTGCTGCACATTTACAGCTGAGTTTCATTGTTCATTTAATCATCTCAGGTGTTACTGAAATAGGGAACGCTGCTGCTCGAAAGATTTCCCCTGAGGTTCATGGGAGCTGCTTGTATCCTGAGGCTGCAGGAGGGGGCCCGCAGTCACACTGTGGCAGTGCAGCTCTGAATTTTGATGATCATATCTGTTGAAAAATCACATGGGCCATCCTGTGTGAAGACCATCGCTGCTGTCTCCTCCTTTTAGTCAGCAATTCATCTTCAAGCTTGCTGCATAGGTTATGTGTTTTTCTTCTTCTCCCTCCCTAAATCCTTGTTTCAGCTTAAATATTTGCAGTAACACGTATTCACCTCTCCCTCGCCCCCCTTGTAGGAAAGACCAAACACAGTGTCAACACTGTGCGGGTATACTTTAACCTAGGAGATTATCTCTCTGAGCTTCATGGTGAGTTATGGAATGTGTGGCAAGCTCACAACACAAGAAAGTTCTTTGATAAACGTAAGTAACTGGAGTTTACCATGCAGGTGTCTTTGTCAGGGACTGTTTTTCTTTCTGGTTCCTAGAGCATTGCTTGCTGTGGTTCAGAGATGCAAAAAGTTAACAGTCTCCCGCAATAGACAGTAATATCCATGATTTGAAATTGTGTTTTAACTAATATTTTATAATGTTTATTTAATATCTACCGGATCTGCAAACAACCCCACCTGTAAAATTATTTACCATTGAATATTTGCTAAAAGCAAACATAAAAAATTTATAACTTCTAAGATAATTTGTTTAAAAATTTAACCAAATAGCAGTGAAACATGTTTTGAAATCTTTGTTTAGCTGTAGTCTGTTTCTATTGACATAGACCTACAAAAATCTCCTGGCTGAGAGCTTGATGTTTCCATTTGAATTCTTCAAATGAAATTTTCCCCCCATTTTTGACAAGCAAAATTGTTGTGTGGATGCTTATGTGATGGCATCACAACGAACAAATGAATGAATAAATAAAAATGTAAAATTTTCCCCTCGAGCCACAAATTTGCTAATTTTAATGCTGGAAGTGAGGGTTAAGTGCAATGTGACAGAAACAGTACTAGCGGTTGAAAAAGGAGCTGCTCATTTTGATCAACAGCAAAACATTTGCCTTCAAATCTTGAGACTCCAGTCCCAGTTGGAGCAGCAACCTCTCCCCTATAATTAATTTTTGTGTGCTGTAGTCCATTAGAGAAGAGAGTGACAGCCTCTGGACACAGATTACTGTCTTATGTATGGCCCAAAGGAACATTATGGTCTTAATTAAAGGTGGCTCAGTCTGTCATCCATTGCAATAGTTTGAGTATTTTAAACACTGTGTCAGTACCTAACCACCTTGAAAGAATCCTGGTAGCAAGCAAACTAAGTAATTTAAAGGCAGCTCATGTTCTCTGTAAGTTTTGCAGGACCGCTATTGGGAATACTTGATAATTTATGAAGGCTTACACCACCAAATTAATTACATTTTCCTGATGCCACATGTCTTTTTCATACAAGCCAGCTCTGAATTATAAGTAACAATATTGTCCTTGTTCATTCCTTCAGTAGAGGAGACAGCTTACTAATAACACTGGTAGAATTCAGTTGCTGTATTTCAGAAATGTCATTTATTAAAGCATTGCCACAGTTAAGGTGGTGTGGGCTCCTCTTATATTAACCCTGATTTCTTCTGTATGTCTTACTGAATCTCAACTCCGAGCCTTCTGCATGGATTTGATTTGGGAGCATTTTTTACACAGTCTGGAAAAAAGAAAAAATTTGCAGTTGTGGCCAATGCAGACATGCTGTGATTCGCAGGAGGTAAAAAGCCACATTATTCTACTGTTTTGTGTGGGAAAGAGGATATAGTACAAGCCTATGTTCTGACAAACAAAAACTCCTAGGCATCCTTACCAGACACAACTCATTGTTTTCTGTCATCAGTGGGCTTCGAGGTCCTGCAGTCTTGAATTGTGCTTGGGCTTTGCACAGCAGATACTTCCTGGAGAGTCTGACAAATTCTCCGAATGAAGTTGACTTAGAAGGAATTAACATTTCTATTGTTTTTTTTTAAATTAAGATAAAATCAATTTGAATAGATGGTATAAATACAGCCAACCCCTGACTTTAAATTACTAAGGAGAGAAATAAAAGGAACACCTATATTCTTGAAAAAGATTTTAGTATATTGAAACTTTATTGTATGCCTCTTACACTTTTTTTCTGATTTGTATTAAGATGATAGAAGAGAATCTAGGGCTGCTTTTGGAATACTTTTCAAGAAAGCAATTTGTACAATGAAACATACTTCCATGATACACTACTACTTTAAATAAAAGTTGGACTGGAGATAAAATTTCAGGAGGAGAATTTTTCACAGGAAATCCCACTTTTCTGCAGTTCCTTTAAATATTGAAGTTTCATCTGTGAAAGAAACCTTGTTGTTGTGACGTTTCAGCAGATTAAGAATTCGTCAAGTTGGTAGCCTTTAAGCTCAGCTTGAAAGATAAAGAAAAAAGCTGCTTCCATCCAGCAAAAAAAAGCAGAAGTAAGAAAAGAAGAAAATCACTCTTTCTGTCCTCATCCCTTTAAACAAATAAAGAATTTCAAAGCTAATTGAATTGTGTAAATATCATTCTAAGACAATTTATTTTGTTATCCAAACAAACAAATATGCCACAGCACCAGTCAGAATAAAAAGAGAAATAAGGAAAATTAAATGCAAATAAACCCTCTTAATGTAACATTAAGGGCGAGTTCTCGGCACACCATTGGCAGTCAGAAGGTGTTTTGATGTTAGGCTTTTTCAGAGTGGGCCACAGGGAGGAGTGGGAGTTGGAAGAATGGATGGTTTGAGGAATGAATCAGGAATGATGAAAAGTTTGCTGGGATGGGAGTCCTAGGGTTTGGTTATCTTGGAGGACGAGCATGGTTTAGGAGAGAAGACAAGTCAAGAAGGAGAGAACAAACTAGCACTGGAAAAAGTCAGTGTAATCACAGGAGTTTTGGCAGAGATGTTTTGTCAAAACCATGTAAGACTGTAGGAATGAAATACAGGAATAAATCAGGTCTGACATTATCAGTGCTGACCATTAATGGAAAAAGTGGCAAACGAAGGAGAGCAAAAATGGAGACAAACAAACACATATGATAGAAGAAAAAGCAGGAAACAGAGAGGATGGGTTTAGTTTGCTGATGCTGACAAAATGATGTTCACTGAAAGGCCAAGTTGTAGGATATTGATGGCTGACAGTGAGATTGTGTCATGGTTGAATGCATGATTGAACTCTGTAGTAAAGCAGATAGTGGAGAGAGGGACATGGAGATGGGTAATTGGCAAATCAGTGGCAGCAACACAAAGGAGAAGTCAAATATTGCATGGTTCTGGAGGTGAGGGAAGAGATGGAAATATATAAGAAAGCTGAGTGAAAGACAGTCTTGCACCATGGACATGGGTGGAATCTGTTGCTGTGTGAATGGGGAAAACGAAGGTTGCACTAGCTATCAGTTACCACTTTAACCTGAAGGATTTGACCCACAAGAGGTGTTTTAACAAGGTCTCACACCCCTTTGATCTTGTGGTCTTGCTTAATCCACAGGGTGACAGATGTAAAAGAGGGCTCTTGGTAATGGAGACACTGAAAAGGTTCAGGCACAGACTTCCACACCTCTGTGAGAATCGGTAAATTGGGGGAATGAAATTGGGAGAGAGAAGGAAGTGAGAGAAGGAGGTTGGCCAGGCATGAGGGTATGAAAGTTAGGGAAGAAAAGGTGGAAAAGATGGAGATGTTAAGATGTAGTCTAGGAGGAGAAGATATTGCAGTGGGTTCTGTGTTTGCCCTAATGTGAAGAGCAATAGGGCTGCAAGAGAAGATGGAGGAAAAATCACCTTGATCTAACAGGAACATGACAAAAGTGTGATGAATGATAGAATGGAGCTGTAGGATGCAGGGGACAAAAAAGAGCAGGACAAAAATCTGCAAAACAGGAATGGGGTAAAAAGAGCCTATTTCAATACAATTATCTGGAAGCACAACTGAGAAAAACCCAAAAAGTACCATGAAAGAAACATAGTTGGAACATGCTGGAGGATCTTGAACCCTCTTCCGAGAGTGGAACAAAAATGTCATTGGACAGTGACACTACAGGATCAGTGCAGGAGAAATAATCTTGAAGCTAGCAGCTCTCCAGTACTTAGATTTAACACTTCTCCTCGTGAAGTCTTCTGCTCGAGTATTTTCCATTCTGGTGCATCGTGGAGCGATGCTCCACTCTTCAGCTGTATCAGTGACACATGTATCAAAGGTCAGGCTCCAAATATTATTGATTCTGCAGAGAAGACCATGATGAACTAGTGATGAACTATATTTTCTGCCACATTTAGTCCTCAGCTCTGAATAATGTTTGGTCATCTTCACATTATGGTAAGTACAATAGATGCTGAAGGCCTTGCAGGTAGCAACATCTGGTTGTGCTACATTACAGTACAAAAAACGCCTCAAGGAACTAAGCCTCAAGTAGTTCAGCATCTGTTTCAGGTTGTTTCAGGAGATGGTATACTCTTTGTAAGCTTGCCCATGAAGAATTCTTACATGAGCTTTGACAGCAGCAATATTTTTTCTGCTTTTTCTGCAGCATACAGTTAGAAGTTTTGGGAGTTTTTTTGGTAAGGATTTGAAATTTAAATCTATCTGAAAGTGGCTGGTAAAAACTACGTTAGTTGAATATCAATAATACTGAAAATACTTGCAAGGGCAAAGATATATTCAACAGCCCTTCACAGACTCAGGACTTTTGAGCTGGGATGGTACTGAATGTGTTGTCTCCCCATCTCTCATTA
Organism: Pterocles gutturalis; assembly: GCF_000699245.1. Classification (NCBI taxonomy): domain Eukaryota; kingdom Metazoa; phylum Chordata; class Aves; order Pterocliformes; family Pteroclidae; genus Pterocles; species Pterocles gutturalis. The sequence continues at coordinate 34,564 of NW_010138228.1, read as the reverse complement.
ACACTAAAGGACATCCAGGTCTTTGTCAGCCCATTCAGGAGTTTGTCATCCATTCTCACCCTCTGTCTTCTGATAACAACAATGTCCTTTAATTTCTCTTTGTCACTAATAACAAAATTCTCTCTAACTGCCTCACAGCAGGCAATAACTCAAACTGAAATCTTTTCTAGAAAACAAAGGACATCTGATTTCTGACCAAAAATGAGGTTCCCCATCTTTTGTTCTGTCTTGAGCCAATGACTCCTGAGTTTACACAGCCTTAATCCAGATTGGTTTATTTTGGACTAAACCTGAAATCTAACAAATTGGAAAGAACACCGGTTAAATAGTATTGCAACTTTTTAGTGATAGAAACATAAACTGACAACAAATGGCTGCCCTAGGCCAGGGCATATTAACTGGGAACCACAAGATGGTGCTTCTATAGTTCTAGATTTAGTCTAGCTCAGCTCAATAAACACGAAAATACTTTGCCTTCTCTCCTAAAGTGGAAACAAGAAATGACTCAACATGAATCAGTTACTCTGTTGTTCCCCAACATGTTTACATCAATGTGTAATTTGTTTTCAGAGTGTCGAGGTGACAGACAGAGCTACATCCTCTTGTTGTCTCTCCTTCAGCACTTCCAGTGGTTGGGCAACTCTACTTTGTGGGATCTTCTTTATAAAATATAGCTATATTGCAAGCAATTGTTTGTCGTAGAATGTGTTAAAAAGGAAATAATGTGAGATCCCTGATGATGGCATATGCAGACACAGCACTGCAGCCAGATCTGTGCATACTGCAGAAGCTGTTGCCATAACTTTAATAGGTGAAACATCCTCCATTTGTAATCATTTGAAAGGGAAGGCCAGAATGGTTGGGTGTTTGCCGGCCACATCATGGTGTGAATAATTCTCTCGGCTCTATATATATTAATTGCAGTCCTCCTTAGACCCACACATAGTATTGGGGATCCAGAGATGATCCCTAAGAAAATAAACAATCACAGACTTTGTAGCAAAAGTCTCCAAGAGTTATTGGAAAGGTCTTCTGATGCATCTTGCTGGGAAGCCTAGAAGGTAACTACCTTCACCTGCCCACTGCTGAGTGTATATTCCTCCAGCCATGCCCCTGTGCCCTGGGTGCACCCATGGATATGTGGAGATCCACATGAGCAGGAGGCTGCTGTGCTGATTTAAAATTCCCCCTGTTCCCTCATGCCAGTTTTTCTCCGTCAGGGCTGCTGTGCTACAACAGGAGGGAGCACGTGCCTGCGCCACAGGGCCACCAGTCCCTGCAATCGCACGCCGCAATGCCCGGCAAAGGCGACTGTGCACCGCGCCTGAGGGAGGTGCTTGGGGGCCTTCATTGGCACACGGTCCCTTCTGCCATCTCTGCTGCAGGGTGATAAGTGCTGGCAGATGACTATGAGCATCTAGGAGATTTAAAATATCCCAGAAAATTCCCCATGGTTTTTTGTCAGAGTCTTTGCATCGCGGCACACTCCTTAGTTTCCCTGTATTGCTTGTCCTAGTCCAAGTGAAACTGCTGAATGAAAGGGACATCTTTTGTGGTAATAATAACATTAATCTCTGCTGGATTACGACTTCATTTATCTATCTATTAGCCAAAAAATGACAGCAAAAGGGTGTATGCAGGAGCACTTTAAACAGACTCATAATAAGAATGTCGTTGTTGTTACAGTGAACTCAATAAATAGCCTGTCAGCTGCAATGAAAGAGGAACCTAGAATAAACTGTACTGAGAAATAGCATGGATATGTCCATATCAACAACAAAGGAATCAGTTGGAACTAATAAGGAGAGTCAAATCTTTTTCTGGAGATAAAATGTAGTTGTTTTGAGCACGCGCACACACACATGCACAGTAGTAGTACTTTCTTTCTTTATTTATGGCATTTTCACCAAGGAGTACTGCTTGAGAGACAGTTCTTGAAATATTATATGATTTATCTGGAAGCAAAACGAGTTGGATGTGTTGTTATACAGTCTGGGTTTGTGTGAATATGTTCCTGGTTTAGCACACAGAAGACTGATGTTGAGTTGATATGTACACACAGAAGCTTCTTCACTGTGCCCTCTTGTTTTGCTCTGCAGACTTCTATGAACATTTAGATTTATGTTGCCTCCCTCATCACGCCAGTGCTGTTGCTTGGGCTCGTGATGCTGAAGGAAGTGGTTTAGCTTTGCTGGGTCTGCATGAATAGCATTTTGGGAGAACTCCTTTAAGTGGGAACAGCCTCCTTTTAAAGTTTCACATGTGACCTGGCCTTAAAGAGACGCTGGAATGGATATGGAGATAGTAAGCAATTTGGTAATGCCATTGTGATAAAACAGAAGGAAGCCTTTTTGGTCTCCTAGGTTCTGGTGTTGCTTTTTAAGTTAAATCGGTGTAGCACAGGTTACTGCTGGCTGCCCCACACAAAATATACTGCTCCCACGGATTCCACACAAGGGTTTTGAGAAGGAAGAGAAATTATTTCCTTAAGCCCCAGTTTTGTGGTGAAAAAATGTACCTCATTACCTTTAAACTGTTTGTACTGAGTTGGGGTTGACCATACATGAGTGGCTGATGGTTTCAAAAGTTTTTACAAATTCTTGCTAGAATAAAAAGCTACCACTCCTTTTATTTTCTGTAACTGTATTATTTTTTATTGTTCTTGTCTGCAAAAATTTTTTCCCTGCAATTTATATTCCGTTTGTTTAGAAGGCCACTGGCAACCTGCAGCACAAATAACTCAAGTCCATATGTAGTTCTACCATATCTGTTATCAATGGTAAAGATGTGTTTAAAAAAAAAAGTCAATGCCAGCACAAGTGTTTTTTCCCTCTAAATGTCCAACATGAGAAGCTCAGAGCACAGCAGCTTTTCTGAGAATTCCTTGACAGGCTTTATGAAAGTTTGTCCTGTATTATTGTTTCTGGTTACTGGTCTATGGGCAGTTCTGAAGAGGTCATTGACTTCCACCCCATTAGACAGGACCCCTTGGGTTCAGGATGACCAGTTGGGCTTGCCTCCTTGAAAAGGTGGGTGAAGAGGAAAAAAAGCAAAGTCTGGTCCTGCACGTTAGTTTGTGGGGCAGTCTCAGTGGCAAGAGCATGAAAGTGGCATAGTCTCACAGTATTGCTCTTGGAGCCATATGAACTCAGTCTCTACTGGGTGCCGAGCCTGCTGACACACCTCAGTATTAGGAGATCCTAATTTCTATTTCTTTAGTATGTTCCCTTCATAAAATAATAATCTGTGTTTGCAAATGTGCAGACCTTACCAGCTGTACTCTCTGACAGTGTCGGCATCCTTTGGATGGAAGTTAAGGATATGGCTCAGTGCGTTTGGGGATTCCTGGTGGCCAGGTTGACCAGTGCTTGGCAGTCCAGTGCAACATGGCTGTTGGGCTGGTGAAGAAGTGCCTATGTTCAGTGACCTCCCCAGCCTTCTGCGTCATTCCTTGCCATACTTTTTCTGCCTCTTAGCCAGACATCATGCATACGTTGGAGTTGTCATAGGAGAAGAGGAAGGCCCACCCAGCAAGACGCTGTTCATGTGCTGGGGAAAAACTACTGCCAGCCTTAAGCACTGACCAAGAGCATTGTCATTTCAGAAGTACTTATTCACTGATCTCTGGTGGGATTGGCACCGTACAAACCCTCTTTTCTGAGTTGCTCTCATCCTTGGTTCTCCTCTGCACTTGGACAGAGAAGGATTTCTTTCTCTTGCTGGCTAGAGGAGGTGAGGTCAGAAGGAGAAAGAGCTTGGGTGGCCGAGTCGCAGGTGGTGAAAGGGCTGGAAGGGTCTCCAGATGCATGACGTAAGGGTTCATAAAATGACGAGGGCCCAACCCTCATCATTCCTTTAAAACTAAATGTTTGTATGTGTTACCAAACCATCATGTAAAACTATATAAACGTTTTCACATGTTGAACTACAGATTAACTGTGGTGCTTATGATGATAATTAAAACCACAAACACAACACATTGTGAAAAATACCACATGCACATTTAATTATGATTCAAATTTCCAAGTGTGCAGTCAGTGAAAGGAATTACTGGGTGCCTCTTGAAAGTTATTCTTTGTATTTAGCAAATCTTAGGCAATGTCAAGTGTCTTGTAGGATCAGACCTGTTTACTTGTACAATTTGCGAAAGATCTTTCATTATTTCTGGAGTTGTTTAGGTCTGGAATTTTCTGAGCTACTTTTTAAAGTGAAAGAAACTGACATAGGGTTTTGATGTGATTAGTATATAATATTTCAGATCAAATACCTAGAAATAAAACAATAATTTTTGAATTTTTCAAACCACTAAAAAGTGTAAATCTGCAGGGGTGAGGGGAAAAAAGAGTTTTACAAAAGTATGTTTTCTTTTGGGCTTGTAATTCTTCTTACTTAATACTTGCAACATCAAGACAAATGTTTCTGAATGTTGCTTTAAGTATCTTCTTTTGGGGATGTTTTGCCATGTTTCCCATCCCACAAACTTTTCTGGGAAGCACTGACTCTGCAGCTTGATCTTAGAGACAAGCGAGCCAGGACGTTCACTTGGGCTAGCTAGTGCCATTCCATGAAGATACACCAATTAGGCTGAAATGTAATAGCCGCATCAGCAGGCGAAGAAAATAGAAATCGACCCTGAGTAATTATTATTATTATATGTATATTTTTGAATTTTTTAACCAGCCTCATAATTTTTTTAAAGTTTGAGACATGTTTTTAAACGTTGGTGGTAAGCGAGACTAGAAATGTGGCAAGCAGCCACCCTCCAAAGCAATCTAGAGGCCGAGACACAGAGGTCATGACTCTTACAGCAGAATGGAGATGGGAGGGTAACTGCCTGATGTAGGTAGAAACATAATCTTCTTTGCACAAACTCCAACTCAAAATGGGAGAATTTGGTGTTTTGATTTCACTAAGCTCATTGAAGTGCCTATATTCTAATGCAATCCTGCGCTGAACTTTCTATTCACCTACAATTTTGGGGGTAATTCTCCACATTCTCCAAGATGTGTCTGCACAGCACAAAGCCGCATTGCAGGAAAGAGACCGCGACCAGCTCTGAGCAGGTAGGAGCATTTCCATTGCACACCGCAGCGACATCCAAAAAAATTGTTGTGAGGCTTGGGACTGCCGTAAAGTTAGCACACTGCGGATGGGGCTATTTGAGGGATCTTTACACCATCCTGTACTAAGCAGCAGAGACATGCCCAGGCTACATGTGTGAAACAAGTAGTAATAAAAGCTTAATGATCCAGGAAAACCATTAAAAATACCTATTTTTTTTTCCAGTAATCAGAAGTGTCCAAAATTAGCAATAATTAATGAATAAAATTAAAAAAAATAATAATGACTTAAAGTGTCATAGGTCATGTTTAAGATTCAAAAAGATAGAGATTCTAGAATACTTAAAGAGGCAACCTGTTCAAAATATTTTTTGTCCCTTTTAAAAAAGATCAGGCTTTTCTGCTGTAGAATGTTTTGTCAAAAATCATTGAGCCTATCTTTTAATTTTGTTTTATGCAGTGTTTTCATATATTTTGAGTTTCTGAAACTTTTCAAATTATTTTTTTTTCTCAATTTAATATCTCTGTAAACAATCATAAAAAATGAGCAAAGCCATATTTCTTCCCATTAAAAGACTTTTTTTTCCACAAAAGGTAATATTTTAAGAAATCAACAACATTTTTTGTGAAGTATTACACTTCAGGAAAAAAAAAAAAAAAAAAGCCACACCAAAAAAAAGAAGTGATACTTCTGTAAAAAAAACCCGTGATGCTAAATTCTGAGCAGCTGCAATCCAAAACAACACCTTGCAGAGTGTTGAGAAATTATAGCTATGGAGTCAGCAAAACACAGGTGTAAAGGGCTTCCTCTGTGGAGCACAACTAGCTGTGATGTTTGCTTGTGCATTTGAGTTTATTGAGATGTTGTCTTGGGAAGTCTTGCTGGCAATCTTCTCCGGGAACTCAGTGTGAGAGAAAAATCACACTGGGCTGTTCTGCTTGAACCTTGCACTATGCCTGACATGATGCATGCCATTATTATTACTATTATTTTTAGGGCGGATTTTTTTTTTCTCTTCATTAGTGTAACCAAGATCTTAACAGCAGCATATGCACAACAAAGCTGCTAACTGAGGAAATATCAGGCTTACAGAATTTCTTTGCACAACAGTTGCTTATCAATGAAGCGTATATATAGCTTAATTAACATAACTGGAACGACTATAATTATGCTATCATTTTGTTTACTTTAGCACATTCTGTTGAGGTATATGGGTAGCAATATTTGTTATTGAAATATTCCCCCTTGCTGCATTCAGGCTGTTTAATTATCCTGTTAGTCTATTTTATTTATGGTGTGATTTAGTTGCTTAAAAGTGAGGAAAGTGTTAAGGGCCACAGACTCTTGGCTTACATATTCTTCTCTATTTTGGATCTTGGACACAATCTGATAAAGCTTTGAGCAGTTCTTACTCATGCAAGTAAGGCGGCCCTGTTATAATTAATGTAACTGTTGGCTTAAATAAGACTCTGGAGGACAGAAGACTAAAAATAAAACTAATCAAGAACATACACAGCAAAAAGCCTTTCAGGTTTCCCATTTGAGAAAGTGCAATACAAAAGTGAAGCTGCTAGTTTGGGGTAGCACTGCTAGACAAAGACAATGAAGGAAAATGATATCAAACGTTTGTCTTTCCCTGGCTTAGACTGCCCCACTGAAGTGAATTTGCAACTGTTTTTGGTAAAAGAAAGATATCTCTCCCACTAAAGTTTCCAAAGAAGGTTTGTTTTTCAGGCAGGATGATGCTTAGCTCAGCTTTTGTATAGTTCACACAGAAGGCTTCATCTTCATGGCTTCAGCAGTGTTGACATCAGTGCTCTCTAGGTCCATGAAAGCCTGAGCATCCTTTGTGCATTGTAGTGTGATCACAGCTCAGGCAAGGCAACCACAGCACATTCTTATTCCTCATGGCTTTGGCTTAGGGCAGGAGGGGAGGGGAAGGGCACATGGGCTGTCACTCCTCACCCTCATGTACCCACAGCGCAGGCACATGAAACCCTTCACCAGCTTTCATCAACAGAAGTGGTGCACGACCGGCTCCCCAGCAGAGACCTGGATCCTCTGTTTCCTCGCATTTCACCAGCGTTAATGCCTCTTGCTTTATAATGGTGTGCAGAACGTTAATAAAGCAAGCCATGTTCATGAAGCTATATGATTTCCATAATTAGGAATGTCAGGAGTATCTTTTAAGGTAAGGATGTATAAATTAACATAGGCATACTGAGAGCGTTGGCAGTTTACCACGCCTTTGGGTGTAGTCCAGGGCCTTTCTTCATATTAAAGGAATAAAAAGGTTCTCTCAGGTCTCTTGCTGACTTTGCTTGTTGGCTGGAAATGTCTTTTTTTTTTTCACTTTTGATGGAGCAAAACTTTTTGTGGTAGTGTTTTCATTGGGAGAGCAGCTCTTATGTGCAAGCTGTCATACTTACGGTCGCTTCTAATCGGGAACAAGTTTACCTCTCAAGCTGACACATACTGTAGATGAAGCGCCTTCAGCATGTGGCAGGTCAGAGGTGTCCAAATCTTCCCAGGGTTCTTCTGATGAAAACTGGATGGCCTGAAATCTTCCTTTTCCTCTCCCTACCAGTCCATTTACACAGAGACAATATAGATGTCTAATTTAAAGACACCAAGGATAAAAGGGCAGGGAAGAATTTAATGTGTTTTTTTTTTTCTTGAAAGTTTCAATCACATCACAGTCAAAAGAAGAGGAATAAATGAAGAAGCAGCACATTTCAAGCCCACGGTTAAAGAAGCTTCACAGTGGCTTTGCAGCCCACCTGCATTTCTTCACCACTCTTGGTCAGCCACCATATGTAAATGAACACTGCTTACATGCAAGCTCTCCCTTAGAGTTACATCAGCTACTCCTAATAAAAGCTCAATATGTGAAACTTAATCATCTACCAGATGTTTTTATTTACCAGTTCTTATTTTTTATTTAAAATTGCTCATGGGGTTTTCTAGTCACTTGGATCTAATTTAAATGAGTAGACCAATATTCATCTCTGACAATACATCATTAAAGTGACACGGTTTTACGTAAGAGATGAATTTTATACACAGACCATATTTTTTTAAGAATAAAATAATCTGTTACTGGAACATAACCACATATACACTCCTTCTAACCCCTGGCCATCCACATGAATATGAAGAACCGAGGACATAACCAGTGGAGACAAACAGACACATGTGCATCTCTCTCCATCTCTCACTGCCATCCCACGGTCTTTAGCATTGAAATGATAGCTGATCCTCTCTCCTTTTCTTATACAAGCACAAGGAAAAAGAGAGGACTGAGGCTCAGAGCCAAGGATCTCCATGTCCAGTGAAAGCAGTGAAAATTGTACCTTCAAGAAGAGCTGCAGGATTGAACTGCCATTGCTGGGCATGAGACTAATCATAATTTTTATCCATCTCCTGCTCTCTTCCTTTGACATACTTGTGGCATTTGCTCTCTCACTGTAGCACATTAGTTGGCAACAGGGAGCACAGAAGTGTTTTGCGGGCTGTAAAGAGCAGAGACCAAATGTTATGACACGCCTGGCAATGACCATGGCTGGACTTGCTGATCCTTGTCTTTCACTTTTGTGCTCCTGCTTCAGACACTGCATGTGCAAATGTCTTTCTGCTGCTTGCTAAATCGTCCTTGAATTCTAACCCTTTCTATTCCCAGCTTGGCTTCTCTTAAGTACACTGTCAATCATGTTAAGGTTTTCTAGATGTGTGGTGGTTTAATGGTTTTTATACAAATAGACACTGGTTTCACTTGCTAAAAATATATGCTTTAATTTTCCAGTGTGATTTCTTAAGTTCAGAACAAGGAAGAGAAATCTCTGGTTTAAACAGCTCTCTAGTATTCTGCAGGGAGGGCAAGAGCTCAAGCGGCAAGCACAAACAACCTTGTTCTGAAGTATGTGACTGACAGCATGGTCCCTTCGTTGGGGTGACACGGCATGACACCACCTTCCTGCTCTGAACTGTTTGGCGGTGACTGCAGCCACAAATGTGAGCAAAACCAGGTTGTACATACAGGTTGTTGAAGAGCAGTTGTTGAAGACAGCTGTTGAAGACCAGGAACTCCTTAGGTCCCTTTCCGTTCCCTGCTGCACTTAAGCCGCAGGCACCCCTCCACAGCCGGTTGCAGACAGTTACACGCTCTCCTTTGCTATGCTCGCAGCTTGAGACAACCTCACTGAGCTCACCGCTGTGAGTATGTGTGTGCACTGACTGCACAGCATCCGGACTGGGGCCCTGCTGCCTCGGAGGGGTGACGCGAGACCTTCTCCCCTTGCACGAAGATAGTTTTGTGCTGTCTGCTGAGGCTCTCAGCAATTCCACGCTGTGAAACATTTTATCATCATCTGGGAAAGCAAACAGGAGTTTGCCCTTTGTTTTGGTGTTGTTTGTGCTTGCCGCTCGAACTGTTGCCCTCCCTGTCTCTTTTCCTGCCATAAACGCTGCTCCGGCTCCCCTTCCCCTCCAGAGACAGGCTTTTTGCCTTTGCCCTTTCTTCCCCTCTCATGCAGCTCATGTTTCCCCTGGCCCGGGTTATCTCAACAGTTTATATTAAGCTCCTCTGCTAACCACATGGCATTTGTGCAGCTGCACACCCCACCCAGGCTTGCTCCATGCCTTCTTTGTTTACTCTAGGCACAGGTGACAGCAGCGCGGGCTGGAGCAACCAGCTGGCGTTGTCAGGAAGAGCAATAGGTAAAGCTTTGTTTGAACAAGCCTAAACTCCTGCGGTCACTAATGCCTTGGCTGTGTGCCCTGCCTTAGCCTGGCGAGTCCTGCTGGTTTACGCACCTGGGAAACAGGTAGCATCTTCCTTCGAAGAGGGGGATTTTTAAAAACTGCCAGAATGAACGAGGAATGAAAAGCTTGTTAAAGAGAGCCTCACACACCCCATGCGTAGCTGATGGTGCATGCGGGTTTGTGAGGGTCCCCAAGTCTTGTCCACTGCTGTGGTCCACAAGGAAGTGCCTGTAGCCAGCGAGGCAAGAGCAGCAAGGAAGGAAAATAAATGCAGACAACCAAAACATCTGTGAGAACATCCACTGCCTGACACGGGATTACACCAGGGCACTGGGACTCTTGAATAAAGAGCCGCAAGGTATCCAATGACCACAAGTGGCAGAGGCTTATGGTGTACGCCTTCCAGACATTGCTTTTCTATGCTGACCGCTGCAGCGGTGGAAGTATTCGTTCATATGCATTGGCTACCTCCAGCCACTGCCTTTGCAGAGGACAGCTGCCGTGCAGAGTGCTTCTTCACCTACCTTAGTCATTTCCCAGCAGACAAGAAACTAATCCTTTTCTCAGACCAAAGTGTCTCTCATAACCCCAAACTGAGACACGTCACAAAAATATTGCATTTTTATTCAAACCAACCATTGTTTAATTGTGTTGTTTTTATCAGCAAATTGCTTTCTTTTAAAATTTCCCACATGTGACAAGTCACATTGTAATGTATTACCTCAGGGTGTATCTTTCATGTTGCATTAGAGTGAGACAAGCTTAACGTGATTTGATGCTTGCAACCTGCTTTAAGCGTGGCATGTGAAAGACTTGAAAGAGTTCAATCTTTCAGGGAAAAAAGGAAACAAATCTTTCAGGGCAAGCAAACATTTTCTTCCCTTTTTAGTTTCAAACTCAAGTTAAATAATGGGGCTGTTAGAGAGTCCATCGATGCATCTTTTTTTCTTACTTGTAAAAATTATATCAGCTTCCAATTGTTTGCTTGATTTCTGCTTTGTATTTTCCCAGCTTTTTGAATGGGAGGAAAAGCTGCCTTGTGACTGAGGACAAAGTTTTCTAAGAACGCAGCAACTAGACTGGAGAAAGAACTGATATAGGTTCTCTTAATGGGTACTGATAATAGAAGAAACAATTCTGCTTTTGAAAGATGAAGGTTTGTATGGCTAAATCCTGCGTGGTCAGCCTCTTACATTCAAAGATATTTTTAATTCTCTGATTCAAAGGTGAATATAGCAACTCTGCCATACAAATGAACATACTTGCCTTCCAACACCAGTGAGGAAAAACAAAAGAAAAACAATGTGTTGCTAGGGTAGCTTCAAATAATTTAATTTAATATATTTATTATAATCTATTTACACTTAAACATGGTAAAAATGCGTATTTTTCTTAGGAAAGTGACAAAAGAAATACTGTAACATTTGAAGTTTTGTGTCTTTTTCTCCTAGGAAACTGTTTTGTCAAGCAATGCTTTCCTGAAACGTTTCTGAGTATATGCTAGTTTCTCCCACACCCTGTATACAAGTAACAGTATAATCATGTTGGTGCTTAGAGTCTGCCTGAAGAGTTTTCTGCTTTCCTCACTACTTGTATTTTATTTTCTCTGAGACTATTCAGATGTTGTACTTACAGCCAGAGACTACAGTTAAGTATGAACATAAGCAGGTCCATGATTTACACTGGGCTAGACACTGCTGTTTTTATTCCTTCTGAACCATCCTATTTTGCCTCATAAGTGATCCCAATAATTTCAATGGGGTGACTTGGACTATGAACTCAGTTCATTATATGTGTAAGTAACACATTCTGGTTTTATGGACTTTTTCAGTGTGAAGATCTTTATTTTAACTGCACATTTCATCTGGTATAGATGCTAATATAAGTGCAGCAACCTAAGTCTCCATCATTTGAGGTCTTAAAATTATTTAAAAGACATACTCTGGACCCACCGAGAAGCAGAAGCCTAATGCAGGAACTGCTGGGTAGCATTATATAGTTTCTGTGTACGAAATCAGAATACCTGATCAAAACAGTCTTTTCTGGTGTCAAAATCTATTAAACTATATCTTTACCTTCTGTCCCAGTGACACAGATCTGATAAAGAATAACCTCGGTCAAAATGGACATGAATTGTTTTATCTGGATTTGCTTTTAACCTCTTTCAAACTAGAGAGAAGTTCTAAGAATCCCCATAACTGTCCTTCCAACATCTTGGTTTAGCAGCTTTTATAATTGACTTAATAAATGACAACAATGGAGTTCTGAAGTAACTCTCCAGTAGACGAAGCAAATGGAAAGAAGAAAACCCACCCCCAGGCCCCAAAACTGCTACTTAAACAGAAGTCTAGCTTTAAAATGCCCCTCCTTCCATTTCTGAAGTTTCCTATAACACAGCTGTTGGAAATAACAAGAGACTAACCTCAGTACAAGGGTCAGCACCCAGAGTTTCTCTGTAAACCAAAGGGTATAATTTTGTTCAGACTCCTTGAAGTTGCCCACACAGCATGTCAAACCAAGTAGCAATGCTATGAGCAGAGGATGTGGTCTGTATCTCACAGTTGGTGGTAAATGTTTGGGGATAAATTAAAAATATTACCAATAGAAACATTTTTGTTTCCAAAGTGGAAATTTTTAATGAGTTCTTCTGGGTTCACAAAGACCAAGTGCTTGGTGTACTCTTTCACTGGCCTAAGAAGTGGTGGGGGTAGAGGTAGTGATGTGTTCTAGCTCATCACTAACAATGTGTCTGCATTCAAACAGAAATAAAAAAGTACATGTAATGGCATTTTCCTATGGTTAACCACTCTTGCTTCTTAATAAGATTTTCACAAGCTGGCAGAATATTGAGTTTCACTGCTAACTATTTGATTTAGTAATGTAACTCAACTAGTAATAGCTAGCATAACCCATTGATGTGCAAGAAGAGAGTATGTCAAGAACTTACTTCAGCGGATGCCATGACGCTACCATATGCATCGGGACAGACTGCGGTAACATTCAAATCCTTGAGCGATAGTTAAAGCTCTTCACAGCAAGCCAACATAAATCTAGAAAGTCAGCCAGAATCTTGTACTAAATTTTTCCAGTGCATGTGCCAGAAGGTGTCTGTTGTGCTAAGCACCTCACTAGGTATCCTGATCCGCAGCATTACTGAATGCTTTCAGTGCCAGCTCTCTTCATACAGATAACTTCATGAGCAGCCGTGGAAATTATTTGTTATTGTTAGATTTGCCACAAAGCCTGGAGGGGTTCTCTGGGAGCTTCCCACCTCTTTGTTGCTCACTGATGAGTCCTCCTGGTTGTTGCTGGTCACCAAAGGCTCTTCCCTTTACGACCCCTAATATCAGCTCTTAAGTGGTCTGTGCACATCTGTGGTCTGTGCACATCTGTATGGGCACAGCTGGACAGCAGCGTGCACACAACATGCTGCTTATGTTCCTTCCCTATTTTGCTAATTTGTTGTGCTTTTGAAGAAAAATGCCTTTATATAAACTCATTACATTCAAAACATCCTTACGACAAAAGTATTAATTCACAACATCCATGGCAGACTATGAAAACAAAGGTTTAGGCAAGGTATGGGCAGAATGAAAGAAAAAACATGAAATCTGTAAACATGAAGCTGAAATTAATGTTATTTTTTACTACACTCAGCTGATGTACTAAAGGTGTTTCAGTTCAAACCTCATCAGTGATTTTTGCCTCCGTCATGCCTGCAGTGTCAGCTTGTGTCCCTTGGAGAAGAGTCGTCCTGGGTGAAGCCACCAGCCCTAAACTGGGGTTCCTTGGGACTGCCACCCATGTCAGCCTTCCCATGCAGGTGGGTGCCGGCTGTTCCTTGGAAATGTGAACTCGCTGCTCCCTTTCAGCCCTCTCACGAGAGGCACGACAGAGTTTGGCTCTCAGTGAACCTTAACCAACCATTTGTTATCTATGCAAATTTTCCTCCAAAAACCTAATTGGAAGTTCTAATCTTTTAAGAGACAGTCATGCAGTGTGCAAAAACCCTTGATAAAATATCTAAATAAATACATCATGGAAAACAAATAAATCCTGGTGATGATAAAAGGCTAATCCAATAAACTAATCTGATCAAAAGATCAGTCTTGTAAAATCAATTACATTTGTCTTCAAACACAAAGACAAAGACAAGGTTCTTAGAAGAAATACATTCTCTGTAGGGATTAAACCACAAATTGATTTATGAATATACTCCCCTAAGAGAAACTAGAATATCGTTCCTAAAGTGTCTCTGTCAAGAACCAACGGGAATTTTGCCTCTTTTGTACTAGTTTAGCAACTCACTTGCAAACATGTAAACAATGTTTGGTATACAGCATGTGATTTATAGCATACACTGTTTTGTCTCAGTGCTTTCAAGGAGAACAACAGCAAGCTGTAAAACCTTCTGCTCCAGATCATTCCTTCAAAATAAATCCAGTTCAGATGCTCTGTGAGGACTGGTATTTCAAAGTGATAACTGACAATTTATAAATCACCCACTTTATTTTGCAACGAGACAGCACATCTGTAATCCACATTTATTTCCTGTTAATAAGTGTGAGGGTGCTTCTGCATTGTTTCGTTTCATGTACATTTCACCTTACTAACCTTGAAGAAGAGCAAAGAGGAGCACTTTTCCCTGTTTTTTTGTTTGTCTTTTTTTTTTTTTTTTCCACACTCAGGGAATATTCTAGGATGAACTGTTTCAAATAAATTAATATAAGACATTGAACCAAGAGAAGCTCAACATTTTCATGAGTTTATTCATGAAATCCACATTTATGTTTCATTCCTTTTTCAGACATCCACATGAAATATGAAAGCTGAGCAACACAAAGAGGAAATACTTTATTTCATTTTTTAAAAAAGCAGTCAAACTGTTGAGTCATTTCAGGGTTGACATTGGTAACAGAGTGACTTTGCATGCCTCCAGGATTTGTAAAATTGCCAAAGTAGATTTTAGGAAACTGGTGGGACTAGACTACCAGCAGAGAAATTTAACAGCAAGAAGATTGATTACAATCAGCGCTGCTAAGGGATGGTGATAACAGGCCAAGGTGCATTCCCTGCCTGCCCCCGGGCTATGCTGCCTGCTGAAATCTGTGAGAAATGTGTAACCTGGACTGTTTCTGGTTGCTATTCTAGCCTCCCTGCCTTGGGAAACGACTACACAAATTGCAACTGGGTTTATCCCAAAACCCTACAAGTGAGCTAAAGACAAGGCTCCACTCTTCTCCTGAATGTAGCCAAGGAGTTCATGGCTAGCTGCGAAGACGACTCCATACAAAGCATATTTCGTTGAGCAGAGCACACCTTTTCCACCTTGCTCATGTTTTCTCTTTTTTTGCCCAGTTTCATGTTCAGTGTGAGGGTTTTGGTGTTAAAAGGCATCCTGTTTTGACATGTTTTAGACTTATATTAAGGTTTATATTGAGCCTTTGAATATTGAAGCATATTCATCTCCATTAATAAATCCTGTACAGGCTAACAGAAAAATTAACCTCCCAGTCAAAATAAGACATGGAACTGCATGGGAAATGTTGGATGCATACACCACCTACTTTGTAATGCAGATCCCAATCACCACTAATGGCATAAAATTGGCATACTTTAAAAATACTTTTACAATAGGCTTCCCTCTCCACTTCTGCCTAATATTGCTCATAAATCAAAAAATACCGAAGATGAAATCATTGGCTTCGTGTCACACTAAACATTCAAAATCTATCCCAAAATCCTTTGGGGAAGCAGACAAGATGCTCTCAGTTCAGCTCCCTGTAGATTGTAGGTCAGTAGCACAAAGACATAGCATATAATTGGACTCAAGTGGTAGTCTGAGCTCATAAGAGGCCAAGGACAAATTAGTCTGAATCACCTCCTACTTTAAAAAGAGACATTTCCACACGGGCACAGTTCAGATTTGCAGCTGCCTGACCTATGGATAAATACAAGCCTTTAATGCTTCCAGAAACCGAACAGTGAACAATTTGGGTGTCCGAATATGACAGGAAACATCAGCCTTTTTGATCCAGGGCATTTCTGTGAGCATTTTGCCTTCAAGATGAACTCTCATTTCTTGAATTTATATTGAAGAGTACAAAACTCAACTTTAAACTCTAGATTATAAAGGGAAATGAAGACCAAAATGAAAGCAGCATGCAAATACTAACTGTGAAATGTTTCCAATAAATACCAGATATGTTTTTTAATGTTATATGACATTTTACAGATGCAGAAAACAATCAGACATCTATTGTCAACCGATTAGTACATTAAAATAAATGCAAATGCAAAAATCACTGACCTAGCATCAGTTTTGATATCATGTAAGTGTTATGTAATAAATTTATTTTACCAAGGAAGTTTTTAAATGACTAAGCACTCATGCTGAATAATGGGAGAATAAATCAGGAAAGGATCAGTCTATATTTGTCCTGTTTCTTTTAGTCTCCAACTATCTGATAACAGCTGCAGCATGCAGCACAAGATAAGGGTTAAGACTCTTTCATCTCACTTGAAGTGGCAAATGCGTTCCTAAAATTCAGGAGACAAAGAAGTTGTCTGGATTGGAACCTAGGTTCTCACTCACATCTGACTGTCAGTTAATACATGGTAACATCGAGCACATTTCATACTTTGGGTAGAACAAACAAATATTTGCTTCCTGAAGAAAATGTTTGCAGCCCATCAGCATTTGTATTTATAATACAGTCAGGCTGGAAGCAGAGCGAAGTAGCTGAGGTATGAGCCCAGCATGTAAAAGAATCTGCTTTCAAGCTTCACCCCTGGCTTTCTTGGTAATGTTGGACCAGTCATGTGGCCTCCTGTGTGCCTCAATTTCCCTTCTGTATTGGAGGTTTAATAGCATCACTCTCCATCAAAAGCAGGACAGTCCTGTAGGTTTGGGATTCAGTCTAGCTGGCCTGGCAGGAAGAAACACACTGGGCTTCTCACTCTCCAGGGTTATTTTTGGACCATTACGAGCAGGTAGAAGAGAGATGAAAGCACCATCTGAATTGTGCTTTTTGCTGCTGGAACAAAAGTAAGGGTGTCTATCAGATTTAATCAAGCTGTTTGCCTGCTTTTACTCTCCTGTACTTGAAACACTGCAGCACTTTGTTTTCTTTGTAGCGTTTTGATGCAACACTTCTTCATTGGTTCAGTTTATGCTCAAAGAGATTTAGAATTGAACATAACTTTTAAGTGGTATATTTAGTGTTTGTCTCAAGGGCCTGACTCACAGAATCTGTCACGTTCCCCCAGTGTGCTAACATTTCAGCTGAAAGCGTTGCGGTCACCACTGTAAAGCAGTGGCCATATTTTTAGATATATTGCTTTGTAATCTGTAAATGGTTCCTGTTGAAAAGAATCTGGTACAGCAGGAGGTGGCAGGTTCCAGTTTTGCCTTCAGAAAGCATCACAACTGCAGCTGCCTGGGGGCATGAGACCAGCCAAGGCCCCTAGGGCAGAGCCCTTTCCCACAGCCACATGAGTGAGGAGAGGGGATACGTCTTCACCAGGGCAGCACCACATGAGGCTAAGCAATTCTAGTACACTCAAATCAACAGCAAGCTCTTGTTGACTTCTGCTGCAGGTGAATTTCAGCCTCAAGAACATAGCATTTCCCAGCAGCAGGAAGAGCAAGCCTTGCACATGTCTGATCTTTCGTGGTACCACCCCATCTTTCATACAGCGACTGAGTAGTAGCTGTCTTCTGCAAGGTGCCTGCAGTCTGCCGTGCTGTCTCAGCTGAAAAAGAATAGAGATGCATGTTGTTTGGATATTTATGAAACTGCTATTTCTGCTCATTTCCACCCTTCCCCATCTTTCTCATATCTTTTTTTTTCCCTCTTCACAGTCTTTCTTCTCTCTCTAATATTTCCAAACCCAGCTTTGAAGTCATTGACCTTGAAAAGAAAAAACAAAAGAGCAATTCACTTGCCAAGTGCAAATACCTTGACAGATGCAGCATATAAACCAAGCTGTGAAGTCAAACAAACCTCTAACATTTCACATCAGAAGCCCTCTCTCTCCCTGTCTCAGTTTCTATGCTGTACTATTTTTCCTTGATTGCATCATTCCTTTTTGAAGACCAAAACTCTTGAGACCATAAGTCCCCTAGACTCTGTAATAAATATATCATCTAAATGGTGTAATTTGTGGGGTTTGGTAGTATTTTTAATAATCCTGTTAGATGTCAGCAGGGATTTATTGCACAGATCTCTCAATCTTATAAAAACGGCCACAAACAACCAAAAACACCTCAAGAGCCTCTAACTCTTAGCAATCTCTAATGCTGTTTTGTCAATAGGGAGGATTAAGAGGGCACACTGTATTACTATGGGATTCACACTAAGGCTGCCCAGAAGATCCCAGGTCCCTCAAGGGCCACGGTCGCTCAGCTGAACACCATGAGGACTTCTTGTAGTGATGAGGCTCACAGTAGATATTTAACCCTAGACCTATACTTCAAAAATGCAAAATTGGTACTGGAAATACTTGAACCTTCAGGTCAAGTCCTTTAGCAGAGGCAGTAGTAGATTTACAACAATTTCTATATGTAGGCAAACCACTAGAGGGAGGGAGAGGTCCACAGTGCCCGAGCAGCCCTTCCCGAGCCAGCTTCTCCATCCCCTCCATCACCAAACACAGGCTGGAGCCTGCCTTTTAATAGCGGTTGGGGTCTTCGGTTTTGACCCTACTTGGAGGCCAAATGAAGGTCGCAGCAGTTCCCCAAGGTCTTCAGTGGTTGGCCCTCCAAAAACCTTTTCTTCAGCCCTGACCGCTGCTCCCAGATGGATGTAATTTCTCAGCGCCAAGGCTGCAGGCCAGATGGACGTGTCCCGTGGGCTGAACGCAGCCCAGGAGCCATCAGCTACAGCACCATATGTAAGTGGTGTTTTACATAGATATCAAATGTCAGGCCTCAGTTAAGTCGCAGATGAAGTATAATGCTACTGCTGTAGCACAGTGCCCTTAATATCATCCCGCAATGTGAAAGAGTCCTTCCTCCAAATCATTAGCAACAGATGAGCTCTGTGCTTATTATAGGCCCCCAAGTACTTTGCAGCAAAACCATACCCAGAACAAAGTGTGTCTCCATTCCTCCTCAGCTGAGATTTAGCAAAGAATTTAATAAAGATTTATAGGTTTTCAGAGATTGTTTTGAGCTTAGCCAAGGTTTCTTTTTTTAATCAGACTTTTCCATGGGGGGCAGGGGAGGAAGTGTTTCCAAGGTTATAGAAATTGAAGCAATATCTCAGGTATCTCCAGCCTCACTCAACGTGCTACCAGCCCTTTAGCTTATGAGAGAACAGACTTTGTTTTTACAAGTCTCATCCAGAAAAGCTTTGTGTGAGTAATAAAATGTTAGGTCCCATAAGCTTATGCTAATATTCACGTCCCTGTGCTTTATTACATTTGGAAATAAAAAAATTAAACCATAACATTTCCAAAAAGAAAAATAAAATGTTCTGAGGGCAAATAGGTGAAAACTATCCTGTGTCATTATTTGTTAATTAAACTACTGAAGGCCGTTTGGATGATTGGAGATGGACAAATGCCAGAAGAGAAGTTTCACTCCTGCAAGGAGCTCGAAATGTTGCTAAGAAGTATTACAACCTGAGGTTATGATAGACATCATTCTAGCATGACTAAAGCAAAAGTCTTCTTTGTTGCTAAATTAATGTTTCAAGCATTTTGAAACACTTTTCAGGGAAGATACAGAAGATTTCCTGGTAACTTGGATAAAGGCATAGAACTTGGGGAGGAATGGCTTGGAGTCAGCATTTAAGACTGAAGAGAGTGTACTCAGTTGTTAATTACAGGGAGTAATATAGTAAGTGTTGGATGAAGGACTAGTTTGATTGACCTTGGAAATGGTGATCCCTTCCCGAGGTGCAGCATGCAAAACAGGACACAATGCTCCAGGTGAGTCATCAGAAGTAGGGTGAATAACAAAAGAATTACTGCACATGTCTAGCATACATTTTTGTGTTTGCATTTGCTCTGGCTGGGACTCACCGTCTTTTTCTGCAGACCTGCAGTCCAGCTCACATTTTCTCCTTTAAACGCATCTGATTATGCCTACATGTGTCTTACTTACCCTATTAAACTGCATCCTGTTTATTCCAGGGCATTTTTTTCTTTTTAATTTATCAAAGCCATTTGGAGTTTGGAGACTTTGTTATATCAACTCCTCATGTCACTGTCTAAGTCTTCAAAAAATATTTGTTAACTAATGTCAGACCCGGACCCCTACTGCAAGATCCTGCTTATTAGATCAGTCCAATTGCCAAATGTTAGGGATTTGGGACTGAACACAAATCCAAATCTCTTGGAGAGGGCACCAACAAGTGGGTGTGCTGCTAAAAGAGGGCACAGAGTTTTCATACTCTACCAGAACTGATAGTCCAATAGTCTGTCCCTAAGAGTGCCTGGTTTCAAGGCAAGATTAAAGAAACTGCAGAATGGGCAGCCGTGGAACTAAGGGAGATTATGCTGTAACCAGAAAATTACAAGTGACAGTAGGATAGCACATACTGAATTTCTGCCAGAAAATATTATCTGGGAGTCTGAACAAGGGAAACTGAATGAATAAAGAGCTCTTAGGGAAGATAAATCTCGTACCCAGTCAGAGAGGATGGTTTTGTTTTTAAGCCCCTGCCTGCTCAACTTTGCAGGAGATCTGACAACTGTTTTTATCATATACTTTTCTTATGGACCTTGAACAGATCAGTTAATCTCTTTGAGCATCAAATCACTTATTAATACAGGTGGCTGAAGTGTTTGAGGGGCTTCTTGATACTGTAAGTTCTCCCCCACCCTCAACAACAACAACAACAACAAAAACAACAAAAAAAAACCCCAAAGCAAAAAAAAGCAAGCTCTGGAGAGGAAAGGATGAAGCCAGAATGAATCAAAGATTAATAATGTCTTGCCCGGAACATAGTCTGTATCTGGTGAGACACTCACACAAAGTGAGAAGATACATTGCATGGCTTAGATAAGAGAAGTGAGGGAAGACAAAAGAGCCACTTGTGATAAAAATAGATGGGTTTAAAGAAATCAGGTGGGGGTGAGAAAGAAAAGGATTTTGTTGTTTTATTCAAAGCACTTGGACCCCATATAGAAAGTGTATGCAAAGCGAGAGCTGCCAGTCACCAGTAATGAAAAGTCAAGTTAGAGACTATGACGTGAGTTCCCTTAAGACCAAAATCAAAACAAATTTTTGATCTAGATTAGGACTCTGGTGCAATTTAGGCAGCAAGGTCTGATTCTAAGGTCCTGAGAACTCATTACGCATGACTTTGAGGCTGTATAAACCCCAGGGAAGGTGAAGTTCTGCTTTGTGCTTAATCAGAGTGGCTTGAGAAGCAGCACGCCTCAGGACTTAGCTCCTGCCTGCATAGAAGCAGACACAAACAGTTGAATCTTTTGCAATACCAAAGGTACTATGAAGAAACCCATCGTAACTATGTCTAAGGGGTTAGTGGGATTCACTGTAGCTAGAAGCAAGGATTCATCTCTCCTCACTAACTTTCTCCCTATCGAGATGATCTGAGCAGACACAAGGAGATTCCATCTCCTGGAGTGTGTGTGAACAACTCTCCCAGAGTAAGGCTCGTCCTCAGTGACCCCCACTGATGCCATTGTGCAGCATCTCACCCTGCTCCCTAATCCAAGTATTAGACGAGAAAGTGTGTGCAGGAGCAGCTGAGACATTGTTTGACCCTAACCAGAGGAAGGGACAAGATGACTCTGTGGGGAGCCTGGAGTCAGATGTGCACAATGTGGACAACCAGTACAGATAAGGGCCAGGGCAGCCCCTGAAGAACAGCGCAGAGTGGGCACTAGTATCACAGTTGTATGATATTACTAGCATCTAATAATTTTTTAAATTTTCTGTACCAAGAACCATGTTTCTACCATATGCTGATACCAGCCACCATTGTGCTCGAGGCTGAAAAGATCTATGAGCAATGAATTCCTTATGGTAAGTCTCTCTGATGGGTTGCATTCGGTAGGATTTCTCAGTGTCAGACATACGCACACACACACACACGCACCGGCGTGCAAAGCCGGATCGGGTTCTTCACAGAACAGTCATAGCTTCTGTCTTTTTTTGGAGGCTGATGCATGAGGACAGGCTAATATTTAAGGCACAGTGTCATTTCCTTTCTCCCAGTTCGGGTCCTTTCTTTGCTCCAGAGAATCCAAGTTCAATCTCAGTCTTTGGTAGACAGGTATCTGGTGCGGAATGGTTAAAGGAGAATGGATGCGATGAGGTACGACAACAAAAAATTACTTCCTTATGGGCTTAAAAGGAAAGACTAAGTTTCCTTGCTTCTTCAGAAGAAGGGGAGTTGGCTCCCATTTTCATAAGACTTGTTCAAACATCTCAAGTCCACATCTCAGCCTTGCAATATCGAAGTCCCCTGCATAGCTCTGAATGCCCTTGTACAAGTCCAGGTGCCTTATATTCCTCAACAGGTTTTGTGCAAATGTGAACAACTCCTTCATCTATATGCACCAAAAAACTGAGTTTATGAAGCCAGAAAGTGAAAATAATTTATAAATGTAATTTCAGATCTCAGAGGAATAATGGAGAGTTTATGTATCTCCTCTTCTTGTACATTCACTGTGTGGGATGTAAACTACTTTTAAGTAAAATTTGTAAATTAAAATAGTGTGTCTCCTTTGTTTAAAAGAGCTTTTAAAGGAATCAATTTGTCCTGTTTTCCTTCCTGTTTTTTCTTTCCTCCTTCCCCTTCAATACCACAGGTCTTATTTCTGACTTACAAGGATGGTCATCTGCTCATCTCATTCTCATGTGGTCTCCCTGGATAGAAGAGAAATGATGAACCTTGCATTCCTCCACTATCTTGGTCCCCAGGGAAATAACTGTAGCCACAGATACAGAGCAGAAAAAATGAGTGAGCTGGGCTTTTCCACCATCCTTTATTTACACTTTTCATGGTTTCTTTTCTTTCAATATTGCTTATGCATTTATGTTCAGCTAGCAGCCCAGCAGGATCAAAGTCTTTGCTCTCACTTGTGGAGTTTCTTATCACAATAAGGAAAGGGTAGGAGAACCCAGATAAAAAAAACTAGGCAGCAACCAAATTTTTGTAACTTGCAACTGCTAAAATTTATGACACCACACGCTGTTGTTCTGATCAGCCTAGAGTAATCCCGCTGGTCTCAGAGCAACTCTGAATGCGCAGAGCTCTTGGTGCCCACCAGTAGCAAAACTTCCTTCATAAAGTAATGAATAAGGATAAAATGAATAAGGATAAAATAAATTATAAAAATGAATAAGGATATGATACAGGCTTGTAGAAGTTTTGTACGTGGCACAAATAGAGTTATACGAAGGAGGTGTGTGGGGGAGGAATTAATGTGCAGCAATTTTGTAGCATGAACAGCGGTAAAAATATTGGCAGAGATTAGTAATATTTGCCCAGTTTCAGGTTTCTTTAGAAACTCAGATATTAGATGAGATCTGGACGGCACTTTTTACCCAAAGGCACATGAATTTTTTAATAACTCTTGTGAGCAGCAGGGGAAAACAGATCTTTTCCTGATTTTTATTTGCCATTTATAATTCTTTTTGATTGCATGACAGAAGACCACGCACCCAGAAACTCAAAACTGCCATAAGAAGGAAGTTAATGAGGTAACGTGGAAGGAGAGGGAGGAGAGGAGGATGTTTTAGCTGGCTTCATGGTGTCAGTGAGCCATTAGCCAGCCCAGTGTGGCTATTATGAAACACAGAGTTAGGATGCAGCAAGTGAAACAAGGAATTATTGCACGGTAACATTGCATAGGATTTAAGAAGGACATAAAAATTACAACATAATTTCTAGAATGAGGACACTATTTCACTTCTATTTGATGAACAGGATTTTTCAAAAGAGGCTTTTTTTTTTTACCAAAGATCTTGAACTGATGTGCCTAGAAGAGGCTGAGCTGGGTTACCATCACACTGCACAGTTTTCACAGGTAGGTGAATGCAGGGAAGGAAGAGGAGCCGGTGAGCAGGGCAGGCACTATGTCTGCACAAAGAGAACTCATCCCACTTCTCACATTTCACTCAGTATCCTGGGGTTTGTACTTTCACCTGGCATAAGGGAAAAGCATTTTCAAATTTCTTTTCTGTTGGAGGGAACCTGAACTCACATTATCGCCTTCACGAATCTGTCTTTATGTTTTAATAATGTCTCAGTTTGGACCCATTCCAGAGAACATAAAGTACCAATGACTCTCCTCAGGTGAGTGTTATAACCACTATGCTCTTGGGTAAATAAATTCATTGTCTCTTGTTCCACCTATGCATGCGGTCTGAGAGGTCTCACAGGGTGGAATCTTATAGCAAAAAATCAGTTCATGGGTCCTGGCACCACAGGTTTCAGCTCAGCATCCAGTTATGGGATGATGCCCACATAACTCCAGTTGGTGGCTTTTGCTAGCAGGAGGAAATGTATGAAACTGTACCTAAAAAAACCCTGTGCCTCCTCCATGCACCATTCATTCACAGAACTCAGTGAATTAAAGAGTCTCAATCAGATTAGTTGATGAAGAATTTCATTGGGACATAGTCTTTGATGAGGCAGTTACCTCACCTACAAAAATTGGTAGATGGTTTGTGACTCTACAGGGAAGAGAAAACTTCTCAGCAGCCACTTGCAGGAGTACTCAGAGGAGTCTGCAGCCCTTGTCTCTTCAAGATGAATTGATGGAGCTATGGGATCACAGCTGAGCGCAGGTGTGCCTATGAGTCTGTATTATCTTAAGTCGGTCCTGCAAAGAGGTGACAGGAAACATGATGGGGTAACTTCAAAGGAACTTGCTTAAATCTAGTCAAGGTTTCACTTAGTTTCTCTTTTTGATAAGAAATAAAACTAATAAAGGAATTGCATAGAGACAAAAAAAAAATCAGAGGTAACATAATAGACTTCAGTGCCATGAGTCTCAGGGGCTAATGTGACAGACTGCAGGAAAGATGCTTATTGTGGGGAATTACTGCATCTACAAGTCATTATTTCCAGTAGAAAGAACATGTAGTACCATGAGCCACTGATGTATCTCATAGGGAATTTGCAGGAAATCTCCTTTAATTAACTTGAGTCACTAGTGAATGTAAGTAAATAAATCAATGCAATCTTGATCTTCATAGAATTGAATGGGTAGAAGGTCCCTTCATTGCCTCAGGAATCTCTCTTATGCACTGTTTCTGGGTTATTCAGATTGATTGGGCTACTCAGTGTGCAGGTGCAAGTTTCCCTCCTCATGCCCAGCTATGTAACCAGCAAGCAGAACAAAAGAGGAGATGGTCTTCCTTGGAGCTAGTGCCCAGTTTCAGTGGCTACCTGAATTGACAATGCAGTTACTGCAAGTTCAAGACACCTTGAAGCCTGCTCTTTTTCCCTCTCTGCATACACAAATTAACACACCAAAGGAAAGTTAATACCGGGATCTCCAGGAACTTTGTTTCAGGGAGTCAGCAGGATCTAATAAGGCAAATCAATGAGTGTCAGGACAAGGATTTCTAATTGTGCTCCTGTTCCCAAGATGGGTTTTCAGTTACATTAATGGCATTAGCTGACTATGGAGGGAGAGAGGAAAAGAGATCAGAAGGAACTAGTATCGAGTACTGAGTGTATGTAGGCCTATACTTGCCATTGTCTGCTTGTGACTGAGCAGGTAAATTGTATTTCACATGATTGTTTGGAGTTTCCTGACTGGGGAAACACTGTCTGATCCAAAGCCCAACAAAAAATTCAGGCAGAAGACAGACTGGCTCTTTTTCAGTTCTTTTGCAATGAATGACTAAGCTGGATCTGGAGCCATTTCCATACCAGCCACAGTCAAAACAAATGCAAGGATTGAGAAGTAATTCTATAGCTTTGTGCTTCAAATTCACATTCTCTGCTGAGGTCAAGCATTTGCTGGCTAGCAACAACAAAATCATCTTATATTACATGTCAAGTGTTAGCATAGCTTAAAAGACAAACCAATTTCAAACATCAGAGAAAGAATAAAGTTTAAACCATAGGAGCAGTAATTTCTTACTCTGGAAATCAATAACATTGCACTGAGGAGAGCTGCGAAAGCTCTCCAGTTTCTATTGCCATAAGCCGAGGCTCTGATTCACCCTCTAAACATCACTCCGTTTCAACAGACTTTGATCCTCACTGGGAGGAAACAAGGATCCAACCTCTGCCTGAACTTGGGTCCTGCAGAGAAAAGGATTCTCCAGTAAGAAAAACGGAGGTTCCCAAGCTTCTTATACATCTGTTAGCTTCCCACCAGGCAGCGTGTGCATGCACCAGGGTAGCGTTCCTGAGTAGTCTCCTCTAATTAACCTCTCAGAGAAAGTTGCCAGCTAATTTGCTTACCAACCTCAAACAAATAAAAAAAAAGAAGGAAATATATAAAACCGCCAGGCAGTGGTTTTAAGCATGATTCTTGAATTAACTTTGCCAGCTAGAGCAAACAAACAGCCCTGGCTGCTGTGCAATAACCTCATTCCTTGGTCTGTCTCTAACTCCCCTCCCTCCTCACCCTCAACCTTTGCCACTGGGAAGTTTCCTGATGTGATTAAGTCATTGTTGGTTTCCTTGGGTAGATATAATTGAAATCTCCCAAGTGGAAGGAGCTGTAAGCATAGACCAAAATTCAGCTCACTGCAGCTCCTTAAAAAACAAACAGACAAAGCTCCAACCTGAGCTACTGTACTTTGGCTGGGGTAGATTTAAATCTCCTGGGAAGGAGTTGGGAGGGGACACAGTTGGGACAGCTGCCTGCAACTGACCAAAGTGATATTCCATACCATATGACATTGTCCTCAGCAATAAAATTGGGTGGGGGAGGAAGGTTAGCTAGGGCTGTCATAGCTTGGGGATTGACTGGGCTTTGGTCAGTTGGTGGTAAGCAATTGGGGGTTTTCTGCATCACTTGTTTTTTGGGGAGTTGGTGTGGTTTTCTTTTTTTGTTTTCTCTTTTTTTTCCTCTTTTATTTTCTTTCCAATTATTAAATTGCTTTTATCTCAACCCATGAGT
>NW_010138228.1:0-7641 GCF_000699245.1 Pterocles gutturalis | reverse complement strand
TTTCCTCTGCCGATTCTCTCCCCCATCCCAGTGGGTAGGGGAGTGAGCCAGCAGCTGCATGGTGTTTACTGCCTACTGGTATTAAACCATGATAGTTACAGCCCTTCCAGGGATTTGTTGATACCTGCAAATTAGACTGGGTGCATTTCTTGCAGCTTCCATAAAGTGGTAAACCAGCATACACCATCCCATCCAGCATAATTTTTCATCTCTGTTTTGTCCCAGGTTCTAAAGGCTTCCAAATACATGCCTCCACTTTCTCTCACTGGACTTGGGTCTCTCTCTCCTGACATCTCCTCACATCCACCAGCCATAAACTCAACTTCAACCCCCTGTCTCCTACCTCTGATCCCACCTGCTTTCCTTCCTCTGATTGCAGTTCTTCCTCCTATGGGCAAGTCTCAGCATGGAGTCAATGGCTGAAAGCACATCAAGTCTGCCAGTGCTCTCACCTTGCTGCAACCCCACTGCTCCCTGCAAGCTGCCCTGGTCACAGCACAACTGCAGCACAGCTGTTTGGGACACACCAGGAAGACATCTCCCTCTTCCAAGCTCACCTTGCTGACCTCAGGCTAAGGTTTGATTCTTCTCTCTTGCCCCTATCCTGCTTTCTTCCAGTCTTCCTCACTTTTCTCTTTTTGACCGTCATTTTGGGATCAGCTCTCTCTCATATTTTTTTAAATACCTAAAAATAAGTGCAGCCATAAGTGGACTGCCCGTACTACTTCTGCTTGCTCTCCATGTAGTGATGCATAGCACGGGGGGATTACTGGGCATGGAGGATGGAGATAAGGGGATGCAAAAGTGAGGGGCCCCATCCAGCATGTGGGGATTTCCCTTCATGAGCCTGAATGCTGCTCACTATGGGGCTTTGAGTGTCTTTCAATTGATTGGTTTATGAAGACAATTATATGACATGTCTTACCTGTGATGGTTAGAGGGGTTTTTTGTCTCTCTGTTGCTCCAATTTGCTCTCCTGGAGGAAGGGATACGGTAAAGGTGTAACAGCTGTATTAGGAAAGCAGATTTTTGATGTCTAACGTAGACTGGCATTGTAAGTACTATGAAATTAGGTGTGGTTGACACTGTGATGTTGGGCTGTAAATTGCGGTGTCCCACAATGCCTATCCCTTCAGAATATTTACATCTTTTCTGATAAAGTGAGTCAAAAAGCTGGTAGGATTTTTTAGAGTGTTTATATCTTGATGGTGACCTGAACACTATACTGCAGGAGTAAGAACTAGCTAGTGGCTGTATAACAGTTAAAGTCATAGACGTTAATAATAGCATATGATAAGGAAGCAGCCGGTCTGGGATGTGGAGCTGGAGCATGTCCACAGCACCACAGAAGAGACTTCTGGCAGAGATGGTGACTCCTCATCCTCACCATGTTTTGTCACACTGAAGAAGTCAAGGACCTGCCTTAACCATTAAGTTACTGCTAAGGACATTGCACCTTCCTGTCTTTTGGAAGGTTTCCCTTAATGTTTCTACCAGACCACTTAAAGTGTGGGGAAAAGATTTATGTGTCCAGCTTCCCTCAGAAGTCGTGGACCCCTGAATAAATGGTGTACTGTTAAACACCTCCGAGCAAACGCAGCACCTGGGAAGCTGAGGAGTGGCCTTCTCTTGGACACCTAGGAGTGCAGTACACACCACAGAAAGTAATCCCCTTGATTTTCAGGACAGCAGGATGTGATTGAAAGCTCCTGTCTCCAGAAGAGCGATCTGGCAGGAATCGCTTAGTAGACAAGAAGTTTTCACTGGTCTTGTTAGGTCTGGGACCTCATTGCCCTCCATCTAATTGTGGATACTGGTCCATCTTTCCCCAGAGATGGCTGCTAAAATGATACACCTGCATCTTCATAAGACAGGGCGGTTTTCATAGCTTAACAGCCTTCTCTCATCCTGGGATAAATCAAGTTATATCAGAGGTTGCTATTTATTCTGGTTACTCGCTTAGCCTTAATCAAGTTCATTTCTCTGCCTCCTTGCTTGAGGGCAGATTTTCTTTTGTGCACCTAAAATACTGTGTTTCAGTTATTTATAAATGTTCATCAGATCATTTGCCTGTACAAATTACAGCCTGAGTATTATCTCTGAACTGCGTATTTCCATTATTCATCCCGGTCTCTGCTCCTGATTGGATGCCTGGAACTTTATGAATAGAGAAAAAAGTGAATGATGAATAGTGAATCATGAATAATAAACAGAAGATGAGTACACTTTTTCATACTCCTATTCCTCCATGAATATGTGTACCCCTCTATATCAGTTGCCTTCACCAACATTCATATGCAGAGAAAATAGATTGAAACAAGACTAACAAAAAAAGGGCAGGAATGCAGCTGAATCAAATCAGGAACTGTGGTTTTTTGTGCATAGTTGTGAATGCACTACTCAGCAGTTATTCAGTTCCAGTAAAATCCAACCGTTCTGGGGACAGAGTTAGCTGGAGAGGAAAGAACCAGATTTTTCTCCACAAATCCCCCACTAACTTCTCCAGGAAGGTGGGCATGTTGCAGTGCTTCTGCTTCCTCAGCTGTAAAATAGAAATAATAATGCCCTTCCTTCTTCCTGTAACACTCTCAGGCCTCTGAATAAATCGTGCTAAGTGAGAAAGAAGCATTTTTAAAGACTCATCAGTAACTGGCACAAATCATGTCAGCCTTTAGATTCTAAACCTTTAGGTAACTTACAGGTATGTTCAATGCAGATGTTGCTTATAAATCATATTTTTCCCATGACAGATAATTGGTAGGTTCTGTGTGCCTGGCTTGTCAAATCATGTTATACTATAAAAAAAAAAAAACATTGTTATTCATTTAAAAAAACTTCATTTTCTTGTGCAATGCCCAAAACTTAATAATCATTGTTTTCCTAAATGGCAATAATTTGTCCTCCTAAGCCTGTAAAAAAGTCCTCTAATTTAAACCTGTAGAAACATCTTGGCAGTGAATGTGGGCAATTGCAATCATTCTTTCTCTAATTTATACAATTATAGGAACGTATTTTTTCTTAGCTGTGGGCTCCAGCTGTCTAAAGTTGCTGACCAGAATGGAAGCTGTGAACATACTTTTTTGAAAGGAAGAAGATTTTGTTTAGATTGTGAGATTCGTACTTTTTCATGTTTTTAAGAATGGTTCTGAATTAATTACATGTGCATTTCTATCTTTTTTCTAATTAGGGTATCTACATAACTGTTAAAGTTTTGTATGAAAAAGCAGCAGGATTTTTATCTTTAGAAGGTAAAGCCCAAATCTCTAGGGTGTTACCTGTAAATGAAAAAATAAAGGAACCTGAGATTTCCATATGTGACCTAACAGTTAGTAGTTAGTTATTATCAAGCAGTTTTGAACATCTTGAAATTCAGAAAAGAAATGTTCCTAGCCTGAATAAAAACAGCTAAGCCTTTCAGGAACTGCTGGAGGGTACTCAGCCAAAAGAATCCATTAGTCACCCAGAATTATCCCTCTAAATCAGACAGAAGAGGGACTTAAATCTGCTTTTCTCATAGAGTAAGTGTCTCAACCTGCTTCCAAAGAGCCTTTTGCCAGCTGGGACCCAAGATGGTTATGCTGAAACCAGCACTCTTAAAATAGTTTTGGTTTTTACTTTGGCTTTCCTAGTGACAAAAGTCAATTGCATCAAAAAATTCCCAGTATGCTTTAACCACTCTAACCGGTATTGCGTAGGGTGTAAGGCATACCTTACAGATATGCATTAAACAGACCTATATAGCTCTGCTCTTTAACACTTTACTCAAGTGAATTGCCAGAAATTTCTGTGCTTATGGGATGCCAGGATTTGAAGATTTTTCTGGGAGAGTTTTAAAATAAAAACTGTCTTTAACGACGTTTTATACTATTAAAGTACATCAATGTTTTTATAAGTACTGGATATACTTTCTTTAATCACAGAAATAAGTGGTGTGTGTGTTTAGATTTTAGCCCTGACTCTCTAAAAACCATAATCAGGAAGTTCAAAGTACTAGTCTGGCTTAAAGCTCAGTTAATGGAAGTTTTGTGACCATATTTTTGCTACTTTAAAAAAATACTAATACAGCTTTGCTGATGTTTCCTTTGGTGCTCCGATGAACTGTAAATGAGGGTCGTCCTTTTTAATCATCAAATTAGAAATGCATTTCATCTGTCTCAAGGTATCACAGCAAAAATTACAAGATGACCTTTAAAAATGTCTTGTAAACAATGTTGCTTACTTTGTTCTAGATCTCACCCCAGACAATCTCTGGTCTCTGTCACTTTCAGAGATAAATTGCTATTTCCACTGTGCCTACACCTGTAATAGCCTTTGCCTTTTCACCACCTGTCACTCATTTTTCTGACCCTTCCCCATTTCTGCTTTTATCTTTTTCTGCCTACATTGCAATTCTCCATTTCTCCCAATCAAAAATTGTATATTTAATATATAAATACAAAATACAAGATATACCCTGACCTTTCTTTCCTTTTCCCCTTGCCTGTCATAATGCAGGCAGTTCCTCTGTGCCTTTTCCCCTTACTCCTCAGTTGTTCTCTTCATTAGTCTTCTTCTTAGCTTCTTGTTATGCTCTGGCTCTTTTTCCATCAGTGTACAAGCAGGTTTACTCTCACCCAGCTCCCAGCAGCCTGCCACTCCAGTCCCTGCTGACTCTCTCTCCATTCCCTCTGAGCCCAGCTGCGGTGCGGTGTTCCCCTCCTTCCCCCCGCCAGTCTGGCTGCCTTGGACTTGAACACAAATGAGCACATACTTTTGGAAAACTTTTCCTTTTTTTTTTGGCTTCAGTGAGTTTTTCTTCTTTACACTTTCTTCCTGCCTCTCTAACTGCTTGTTCAGAAAGTCCTCTGGAAGATTTTCTTGTTCTCCTCCCTGATTACTGGGGAGAAAGAGTCGTGCTCAGTAAGGACATATTTTTATAACGGTTTTTATTTTATTCTTCTCAATTTCTGTTGAGTCTCATCTGCAAACACAAGACCAACCACTGTGTCTGTGTCAAAAGGTTTGTCATGTATGTCTTTACTACAAACCTATTTCCTTATGTCCAAATTAAAACCTTTTCATGTCTCTTAAAATGCAACGATCTGGCCAAGCTGAACACAGCTAAAACAAACCTCAAAACCTCTCTTCCCTGCAAACTTGTTTCTCAGATTTTCATGACTGCTTTTCATTGTCAGAGGCTGCTCTCACATATTGCCATACTGCTCTCAAATGGCTCTGATCTTCTGTTGAGATCTCTCTAGTTCCCCACTCCATGCCATACCTTGATGTTCCAGTCTTTCCTTCTAACTTATCTAAGAGGTATTTCCTGTCCACCCAGACATCTGAGACTCTCATATAGGTCCCATCATCTTATATATCTGTGAGTGCACTGACATTTTTCCTTACCTTTCTCTCACTTCTCATAATAATGAACAGCTCCCCCACAGTACCCACAGAGCCACTTTAAGGTGAGGAGTTTTTTTCCTGTAAATCTTACTTGGCTAGCTCCGTATTGAGACCATCACCCATCATGCTGATCAGTATGTCTGTTTGTATGGGTTATATCTGGCCAGATGCAGACATCTTTAGATATAGGTGTCTGTGAAACAGCTCATTTAGACTTGCTCTTTAGTGGATAGAAAGAAATAAGGTAATGCCACGTGGGATCCGTTGTGTCAATACCTAAAAGTGCCTGTTTCCCTTCACTGGCTGTAAAGGAAGCTGGCCAGCATCTGCAGCTGAGATATCTGAAACTATTGAGAAGAATCTCACTTTTTTGTGTGTTTCTGAAGTGCTTTGTCTTAGCTTTTAACTTATAAGAAGCTGGGAGTAATTCTGTATCCGTACCTTCTGGATCTGCACAGAACCTGATGCAACCAGCCATGATTATGTTCTCATGGTTAAGCTTCAAGTCATCAACAGCATCAAAATGCTGTTCAGAAAAAGACTGAAGAAAACATCTTGCAAAGGTTAGAGGAGCCACAGTAATGTATAGCAAGAATATGGAGGCATTCAGAAACAATTAATTGATAGCTTGTGTGGCTGGTGTTCACTGTGCTGCAGTCCCAGTGACTCTAAACATATGGCAGCAAGGATAATGCTGAAAGAGAACACTGGTATTCAGTCAGCTGCAGTATATAGCACACATTTCTTTATTTAATTCTTACTTACAGTGATACGTAAAACTTTTCTAGTCTTCCTTTGGAGGAGGTTTTGCAACTAAACTCTAAGCCACTTGGAGAACACATGAAGTTCTCAGGCTTCCATAGCAATGGGGGACATTTAGTGAGAATTTTGCCTTTGTTTGACTGCATGATTGCCTTTTAGCAATAAGTCAAATTCTAGGGCTTGTGCTAATTCTTTTCACTTCTTCTCATGTCTTTGATTTTGCAGACCACAATGACCTTGTTTGGGAAAGAGATGACTTAATAGGGATATGACTGAGATATATAAAATTACAAGTAATATGCTGATGATGAATAAAGAATGTTTATACAGGATTTCCCACAACATTCTTATTCTCTTCAAAGAGAGTCAAATGAAACTGCCAGGCAGCAGATTTAAAACAAATAAATGAAATACTTTTCCGTACATGCTGCAGACCTAACCTGTGGAATTTGTTGCCAGGTCAGAAAGAAATACCAGGCATGTACGCATACAATACATTTTCCCATGGAAAGCTTACTGTTCAGTTCAACACACAAATCCAGAGTTGCAGTAGTATTATTCTGCTTATACAAATCAAATGTCACGTCTTGTCTCACCTAACTCTTCAGATGTACATGTTAGACAGAAAAGTAGGAAATAGGGAAGAAGACCACTGGTTTAGCTTTTTTGGCTTCTTCACTCTGGGTTAAGTGGAACTTCTGGAGAAAGGAGGAGACTTTTCCTTCCTGTAGGGCAACCAAATACTGCTGAAACAGGTAGGTTCTTAAATGCAACATGGAATAGAAAATTGAGCCCAGATTGTGAAACTGCTCTGAAGATCAGGGAGCTAATACACAGGCAGTTTTTGAATGTGATGGAAAGAAAGAGACTTTTCCAAAGGACCCATAGAAAATTTTCTAGAATTAATTGTAACTTGGAAACCCACATAGAAATTGCTGGGTTAAGGGCAACTCTGGAGGAAAACACTTGGCATGTAAGGAACAAGGGACAGGGCAGAGGGAGTTTGTTCCAAATCCATTTGTTTTAATTCAGTTTTACACAGCACATCTGGATTTTTGTCTGTTTAAAAGATGTGTGTTCTAAGAGGTCTTCACTGTTCAGATACAAATTCCTTTTGGTGCTTTTGTGGTGTTCCTTAAAGGAAACGCTATAAGCAGATGTACCTTAGAATTTTGGCTTTTGGGATCATGTCACATCCCTGACAGAGAAAATATCTAATTTCTATAGCCAATTGGAGAGTGACAATCACCACTGGAAAGTGACTAATACCTAACTTAGGAGAA
The DNA here is from genome assembly GCF_000699245.1 of Pterocles gutturalis. Lineage (NCBI taxonomy): Eukaryota > Metazoa > Chordata > Aves > Pterocliformes > Pteroclidae > Pterocles > Pterocles gutturalis. The sequence continues at coordinate 211 of NW_010138228.1, read as the reverse complement.
GACAGGTGACTCTTTGGGGTCAGCTATTTCTCCAGTGACTACACTAGAAGCCTGATGTTTAGACTAGGCACTTGACTTTCAGATCTCTGTATTTACTGAAGAAAAAAGTCTTGTATTTTCTTTTTTTCTTTGTTGGAGAGTGTTGATATTCCAACCACCAATATTCACCCACACAAGTAAACCAGGGAAAAATTTAATGCAATTTAACAAG
>NW_010138227.1:19906-43964 GCF_000699245.1 Pterocles gutturalis | reverse complement strand
AGCATCCCCTCGCCGTGGCGGGCTCTGCCTTCGTCCTCCTCCCGGTTCCGGCTCTCTCGGGGGGAAGAGCTGCCCGGTGACTGCCCAAACCCGGAGCCCTGGCCCAGTGGAATCAGGCCCTGTCCCTGTCCGCCTCGCGTCCCCTCACACAGGTAAAGACCCAGCGCTCCCCTTTGCTGGGGAATTTGCTGTTTCTCCGTCTGCCATAGCCCTTTTTCAGGATCAGAGGTGAATTGCCACACATACACACCTCTTGGACAGCCCAGAGCTGGCGTTTTGTTAGGCTCACGATTGGTTTTACCAATATTAGCCTAACAGCTGTGCCAGAACATCCAGCAGTCTCGTGCTGAAGGATGGGATTAAAGCTGGAGACCTGCTGGTGTTCAGGGCCATCCTCAGTTCCCTCACCTGCCATTCCTAGGGCTGCAGAAGAGCAGAGGGAAAAAATTACAACCTTAGGAGAACAGACGTTTAAAAAAATGAGAATTTTTACTGGTAGTTCTGTGCCAGAGCTGTTTTCTTCTTCTCCACTAGTTTCTAATGACTACATAGAGAGGTGCAAATAAATAAAAGCATTTTCTGTGCTAGCACAGTCTCCCAGCTGCGTGCTCACTAGCATGTGGATAAATTTTGAAACTGCATTGTGTTTAGACTTCAGTCTGGGAAAATATCAGAAGACAATTAGACATAGCAGCCCAGGTCCTCAGCTGGTATGTATGGATACGTTCCCTGTTGAAGTTATATGAAGATCAGCTTGTCTTTCTCTTTTGACAAATTAGCAAATTTGGGGGGGGGAGGGGGGTTAGAAAGCCCAGCAGGAAATTAATATTTGTGCTAGCACAGGGACATGATTTTATAAGCTGTCCGAATCTTGCTGATGTCAGCCTTAAAAAAAAGTTTTGCAGTAGTTTAGTAATACCTATTTGGGAATGGTTAGTGAAACATTACTACCAAAATGTCTTAATTTTACAGTATACTTTTTAATGCCAATCTTCAAAATCTTTTCATCCGTATTTTTAAAGCATTAATTATTTGAAAAAGTAAATGTAAGTAAATGTTGAGGTAAGTGACGTAAAATATTGATTCAGAAACTGATTGGTATTCTGGCATCCTTGTGGAATGGAGATGGCTGTGGTGATGTGTTTGCTTTTTACCTAATCTTATGACTTCTCTGTGTGTAGTCTACCATACCTACTATATGAAATGTTTTTGAAGTCTTCATGCCTCTCACCTAAATTTTATCTTCACCCTTAGCTACTCTGCCTTGCTTTGTGATCCCAGAGCTCTCACTCTTCTAGTTGGATCAGCATTAATATGAATATAAGCAATGCCCAAAGTATTTTCTTTTCCCTCATGTAATGGATACTAAATTACAAAGTGTCTGTTTGATGTTAATATAAAAATTGGTTCTCATGTGCATAAGCTAACCCAAGTGACTTCTTCTGAAGGAAGTGTTGGGTTTTGGCTTTGGGCTGAGTTGGGAGGGATTGGAAAGTAGTAACTCCATAAAACAAACACGGTTATTTTCTTTTTGGGCTGTTATTATGCTCTGGTGACCTTGAAGCTGTGAGATACAAGAGAAGATCTGTATGTGCAAGAGATGAATGAAAGTAGAAAATACTTATTTGTTACTTGCCATAAGTAATAGATTGTCATGTCTTTCTATCACGTAAAACGTCTTTGTAAAGTGAGAATCCTTAAATGAGTAGAGCCACTTTTGTAACCTGGTCAGAGACAAGGGATTGGGGCCAAACCACTTTTCAGGACCTGGCAGGGATACAGAAACCTTTGATGAGTCAGTTTGGGGAGACACTTTCCCATCCAGAGTGCATCCAGTACTAGTCATGGAGAGTCCCTTGAAATTGCTACAATGGATATAATGCTCCTTAATGCAATTATTGCAGGATCCTTCCTCTTCTAGGGAGATAAGTCCGTATCTGATCCATTCCAGCAAGAACTCTCCTGTTCCTTGCATAAATGAAAATTTGACTATTGACTCTCTCATTTCTGTAAGTCTCTATTTTGGTATTCTTACAACTTCCAGAAATCAACCCAAGAGAAAAGTGGCAGGAGATTCCTAATTCCATTTCTTTAAAAGGTGAAAGGGGTAGGTTTCCAAATGATTTGGAGGAAAACAGGAACTAGGAACACCAAACCACAAATTTTAAACTTTAACATGTTCCTTTTTTTCAGTTGTTCTTAGTTGCTGTTCGTATATAAAACTGTATCTGGCAGGGGCTGCAGCTGTCTCTATTTGTACAAATGCTATAGTATTCAGGCTATAGCAAAGAGTATGAGGCTTGCAAAGAATATTATCTTTGCTTGTTGTTCTTAGTTGCTGTTCGTATATAAAACTGTATCTGGCAGGGGCTGCAGCTGTCTCTATTTGTACAAATGCTATAGCAAAGAGTATGAGGCTTGCAACAAATATTGTCTTTGCTTTTAAATGACCCTCTTCAGTGCTTTCAAACATGGCCTCGTGAGAATAGATATACTCTGCATTTAGCAAATACAAATTCAAAACATTAAGCAGATTCACAGTGAAGAGCCTTTCGGATCAGACCATTATTTATATAAGCTAGCTACTAAGAAGCAGAAAGACTGCCATATCATAGCAGCTGGAAGCTGCTTTCCAGCATCGCCTCTTATTTCTCATGACATTTCTTTCACCCAAAGTATATTCAATTGGATAAAGATATAGGGCTACAGTTTTAAAGACGGGGATCCTATTTTCCAGCCCTGTTAGACTTCTTGTGTAGGAAGCCTGTAGGCAAAGTCAATGAAGAGGAAAAGGATGTCCCTATCAGATATATTATTATATTATTTTATTTCTTGGCTCCTCAAAACTCCCTTTGTTGGATATGAATAAGGAGAAGCCAAAGTCAATTTAAAAAAGCCACATCTCTAGATTCAATCTGAATAGACTGACGCCATCCCATTTTCTGTAAGTGCTTCAAGATTAATACACACGTGCAGAACTTTGTTCCCTGATGGAGCTGCCTGAAATTTCCATAATATTTTGACTTCCAAAGAAGGGTGATTCCAAACAGCATAGAGGTCTCTTGCACCACAGTAACCAGCAACAACAAAAAGAACTTTTCTTGTTTTATTTCATCTGGATTGTCTGTGGACTGGTTTTGCTGTGGGTATTTGTGGTGGTTTATTTCTTTCTTTCTGCTCTTCCTCCTTCCTTCTGTTGAATAAACAAAAAATATCAATCAGATCTGAGATTTTTCCTCCAGGCCCACACTAACTCTCAGCAAAATCAGAGAAAGAACTTCAATTATATCAAAAATTGATTAGGCCCATCATTTTATTCTTTTTCAAGGCAGGCTTTTTCTTGAGGTAATAAGCAATCTCTTGGAAGTAGGTTGGCCTGCTTTCCTAAATTACCGTCCCTTTGTTTCACTTAAACATTATTCCCATACTGCCATCAGCACTCATTACGGGATGACAAAGAGTAGCATGGTGCAAAAAGGCAGAAAGAATGCAGTGCTATTGTATCACGTAGAGTGAAAGTAGAACCAATGGTTGATGATGGCAAACAGGTCCTGGTCCATTAGTGAGACAGTGGTCACTATATGAATGTAGAACATTTGTTATTCCTGTTCAGTCTATGTGGAGTTGAAATAAATCCATTTTCATTGTAAGAAAGTTTGGATACGTTAGCATTATATGGTCGTTTGTCATTCTGAAAATGAGAGCTGCATCTATTCTGGACTTTCTGGTTTTTCTTTTCTTTTTAGAGTCACTGACTGGAATGTTTTCACATTAATTAGCAGAACACAGTGGTGCATTCAGAGGCTTCTGAGAAGGACATTTGCTTGATTTCATTGATGTTAACTAGTCGATGTTCCATATTGACCATTATCTTAGGTGTAGCACTTAAATTAAGAGCACTCTTGCATGTTTGGAAAGAGTTGGTCAGCTGGCCCCGTGATTGTTTTTTAGTATGTTTAAAGGCATAAGAGCAAGATAATGATACTGTCACCATTCTCCATTTTGTTTGTAGGGTTGTGTTTCATACATATGCTAAAGACTAAACCGCATTTTTCTGGCAAGTGGCATTGTATTGTAGTATGAGGGAGCGCTAGTGTAAACCAGGATGGATTATTAGTTTGGTCTATCAGACATCTCCTGCCTGACATTCAAAAGAAAATGCTCACTTCATACTTTCATCAATATGCCTTTTGTGGAACCACAGCAGGAGGTAATGGCATCCCCATTCAGTTTTATGGGAATTGTTTGGTTTTCACAGCCTTTTTTAATGAACTTAATATTTTCTTTTAATAGTCCCTTGACCATCTTGTGCAATGTTTGCTACCATAGTGACCTTTTACAAACAAATACAAATGAAACTACATTTTGTAGGATGTTTTTAAATTTTTTTTGTTTGCTGGCTTACGTGATGGCACATAGGCAGAGGTAGATATATATTTTACTGTTGTTTTGTAGATCACCTTTAGTCCGATAGTGTGTTCACTGGTCAATAGGATGAGAAGTTCTATGCTAGGTTCTTTTAACTTGGTCTGGATACCTCTCAGCCTGGTATTAGTCTGCCTATTTTTTTTATTTTAAAATAAAACAATAATAATGATGTTAGTACAACAATGCTACATTAATTTTTAAACTGCAGACCATGCTTAAATCATTATCCCATGTATGTAGGTCATTTACTGTTTTTCTCTTGCACTGGGCTAAATAGAGTTTAAATTGAAATCATCTCTCTTCTTGGCATTTTTAGACTGAATATTAACTTGGGTCAAAAATAATCAGAATGTTAGATTGAAAAAAAGAATATGATAATTCAGTATCTTCTCCTTCAGGCTATGAAAGAGTGCCTATAATATGATTCCCAGAGAATACAGCATGTGGTGACCTTGGTAAGTAATTGATGACACCTCACATAAGCACCTCTTCTTCCAAATTATGTTGTTGCAGGATCATATTTGCAAAAAATGTCCAAGCTAGCAAGACACACAAGCATTAAAAATTCCATTGTGGCAACAAAGAGGGGGAAAAAACATAGAACGCAAAATGTGTCATCTTAAAGTGAGCAGAAGGTCTTGAAAAAGACTCTTCACAGTGAGCATTTTCCATCTTGAAACTATTTTAAAAGCTGTTTTTCATTCAAGTTAAAATTGCTATATAAATGTGGAAAACCAAAGGTTTACCCACAAAAACTAAACTTACTGTTTTGTTCAGAGAAACATTATGCAGTCATGAAAGACTATATGCCTCTGTTCCAAACAATGTTATTTCTTTATATGACTGAAAACATTTTGTTTCCAGTTTTTATGTAACTCAGTAAAACTGACTTATTTGACAATAGCTTTATTTCATTGGTAATATTCACAAGTATTGAAGAGGAATGGAAGGGAAAGTGAACTGAATTTTAAGGAGGTAGCAACCTGTTACTTAAGTAATAATCTTCCTTTTTTTTTCTTTTTTTTTCTTCTGTTTCCCATGCTCTCTTCCTATGCTGTGTGGAGAGATCTTTCTTCTTCCAGTGAGACCCTAACCATAGCCTAATAGATAACATGAGTATAAGCAGCTGAGATTTCATTTATGCATCAAAGAAAAGACAAAAAAAAAGCGCTAGGAAATTCCTAGGAAGCAAACCTCAATATAATTTTGTAATAAACTTATCCAATTATAATTACTTGATGAGAATTCAGATCCGAAAGCATTTTAGAGATTAGACACTTCCAACATGTTTGCATAACTTCATGTTTTCTCCCATATCTTTGCAAAAAATTTCCATTAAGTTTATACGACTAACCACAAGTGGAAGTCAACCACAGAAATCCCAAAACATTCCTTTTATTTTATACAGATTGGGTCACTTTTCCTGTTGCTAAGCCAATGCCCCTTCCTCCTGATGCTCCTGTCTCGCAAGGCCTCTTCTCACCACATCAGACCTAAATTTTGTTAAGAAGGCTGTATGCAAAGACAGACATACATGTGTTTCTTAGTCAGGTTAGACTTGCACATTTATGAAATATTTATAGTTTATAAATTTAACCTTAAAGCATTAAAAATAAATTTAGGTGTCATAATCCCTACTTTGAAGGTAAGGATTTAATAAGAAAGGGGACTAGTTGCATTTACTTATGGGATTTGCCTGTGTCAGAAAAGAGATGCAATAGGTTTTGTGGGGAATACACCCAACTCACATCTATTTTTCTCTTCCAGTATTTTAAACTCTGATTTGTGATTTTGGTTAATATCTTATTCCTTGGCAATTAGCGTCATCAGTAAAAGAGTAATTTCTTTTTTTTTATCTTGCTGTATTTTTTATCTTTCGTCAAAAGACCATGTATAAGTATTTGAAGGAATGACCCTTCTACTAATTTACAGCAATAATATTTATATTACTCCTACTCTATGAAGCGCACTCCACAGCTCACTCTTGCTGTGAGTTGTTTGATAAACTGTATGATAAGATAATATTTATGTGTTGTTTTGAATATCTAATCCACATTGTTTAGTGAGTTGAAAAAGAGTATCTTATCTTTTTCCTATGCCAAGTGAATTGTAACTAGGGTTCTGCACACTCTCACTTGAGTATTTAGCTAGGGTGATTATAGAAAGTGTTTGAAAAAAGGATGATAGCCACAGACAAAATTAATATTTTGCAAAATAGGTTCTTCATAACCAGGAAACTGTACTCATTCCATTGTGTGCCAGTTTGGGTGTTTTTTACATCTGCTCAAGCAGATGTTTGACACTCTCAATATTTTTTCTCTTCTGGGTTTTGATGGAAATCAGATTCCTGAGTACCTAGTGGAATCTGTTACACACTTAATGTTGGTTGGTTGGTTGTTCTTGTTTCTGCTTTTTTCCTGAAGGAAGTAGAATTCATTTCCTGAGTCCTGACATGCAATTTGAGTTTAAATACTTCATTTTAATGGAGTATTTAATGGAGTATTCATTTTATTATTAGTGCAGCACTAGAAGAGGTTTACTGAGAGAGGTGGTGGGATCTTCCCCCTTGGAGGATTTCTAAATTCAGCTAGCAAAAAAGCCGCAGGTAACCACAGCAGACTTTAGTGGTGTTTATAGTCCTTCTCAGAGAAGAGAACTGAAGTAAGTGATCTCCATATGGTCCTTCAGGTCCACACTTGTATGATTCACACAATATAAACCTGAGGGAGTATGTAACTGTAAGGTTTTACCTAGGAAATGATAAATTAAGTAACATCAAAATAGGTTGACACAAAATGTGCAGAGGGTTAGAGCCAGTTCTAATTCAGGCCTAAGATCAGGTTATTTCTCCAATAAATGGCAAGTGCTATGTTTTTATGAAGGATAAAATTCTGATGACTTATTTCTCTTGGATTGTTCCTTTCCTGTTGATTTTTAAATGGCTATTAATGGAGTATATTACTTATCTGAAACAGATGGTGTCTCTAGGCCCCTTATTCTGCTGCAATATTTTGACAAGCCTATTTCCTTTACCTTACATAACTTGATTTTTAGGCTCCTTTTTCACTGTGTCCTTTTTTAATCTATGGGCATAGAAAAGTGACCTCATAATTATAAAGATGAAGATGATTAGTTCTGAAACTCGACAGAATTACAAGTTGTTCTGGCTGATGTATCAGTAAACTGCTTTGAGTTGTCTCCTTTTTCAGCTTGAAGTGTGTGTGATTTTGTTGAGCAAAAAATTCAATCTCTAAATAAAATTAAATTAGGAAAGAAAAACAGGAGCTTTCCAAGGTCTGTTTCACATCCTAAAATCATTATAAATGGAATTTCACTGATATTGTTTTGCATATCTTTGAGGATAAAATACCTTTGGAAGATATTTAAATTTTGTCAAGATCTTTTTTCCATAGAGGTTTTGAAAATTGTTATAATTCTTTTGCTTTAAATTTAATTCAGTATCAAAACTGTCAAGTGGTTGTAAGACTAATTGGATTCATATTGCATGGGATATCTAGACACACTTGTTGCATCTATACTTGTTGATTTTTCCACTAGATGGCATTATGCATTAAGTTAATTTATGAGCTTAATTGCACATGCTAAAGATTAAAAAAATAAGAAATGATCTATTGTGCTTGCTCTTATTCTGTGCAAGGGTAAAAGAAATGTGGCTTAAAAATCACTTGACCTACTTCTACCTGACAGTAACCCAATCCATCCTTAATGCATCAAATATGGATTTACTCAAAGCAATAAAGGAAGTCAGCCATGGCAACAATATCTAATTCTGTGTGCAATGCGCCTTTTAGAATAAAACTCTTCCAACCTTTTCTGCATTTAGCTTTCAAAGAGTGACTTCAGTGCTGCAAATTGCTTCCTTTCTGGCTACATGGCTTCAACTTGAAGTGATAGGAAGTGTCTGAAGTAAAGCTCCAATGGTGAAGATTGCTTTTAAATACAGAGCCCCGTACGAACATTTTTTGTATTTAGTAGCTAATTCAGGTTAGATTCTCAGAATAATTTATCACTGCAAGTTTAAATATAGATATGCTGTTGTTTCCTCCACCCAGATGAAATGAGCTATTAGTGATCCCTTACGAAATTATATGGTGCTCAAGAGAGTGATGTTTCTAGAGCTTAAGGTCCTGACCATTGAAGCAACATCTGAGCAAAGGTCTAATGCACTCCCAAGTACTGACTAGTGGGATTTTTGCTTTAATCCCAAGATTTGTGGTGACTAGACAAGGAGAAAGCAGCAGCCCCAGCAGCAAGAAGGCAATGGCAAGGATTTGGTATGTGGGAAGCAGGAAGCAGCACTAGTGGTCCTGGCCGGGGGGAAAAGGGAGGAAATGAAACAAGGGCAGGTAGCAAAGCCAGAGGTGGAGGAAAGAGGAACCATGGAGGGAGAAGAATGTGGTGACAGGAAGGCCCAAATTTTTAGTGCCAAGCTTGCTAATTTTTTTTTTTATGCATGCTAGTGTATGTAGGTACGTGGGTACTACTTTAAATCTATATTCTGGGGGAAAAGAGAAGAGGTGGTCCTTTGTCTTAAACTTGTCTTCTAGAACCAGAGACAAGTAGTCACAAAAGTGGGCTCATCAAATTGCTGGTCAGATATGTATTATGTAGGGTACACTTCCCTGCATTCTGTATTCTGAGGTAGCTTTCTTCTTGATTCTTTAAGGAGCACGTAAGTGGCTTCAGGCTGGAAAGGGGTAATCTGATGTAATAATGTTTAACTGTAAGAAGGGGTCTAGAATACAAGCTGGATGAACCAGTTTAGTTATCCTGGGCCAATAATGGAAAAGCATACAAGGCCAAGAAAACATGTAAATATTGGCTTAGTATTAAACAGGTCTTTTAAATTCTCATGGTGGTCAAACACATAATAGAAAAGTAGTTAAACTTGTGCTTAAAGTTGTCTCTGAATCAGACTTTGTAAAGAGGACATACCAATGCCACTCGTAAAAACTTATCAAAAACATTGCCATAAATTCAGAGTGTTAAACTATTCCTGTTTTCTATTTAAAATTTTATATTACTTGTGCTACCCCCTGAGCTTTAAGGAACTATAATGGCTGTAGATAATGCAATATATGATTTTTTAACATAGAAGTGTTTATGGTTTGCATTTGCCTGTGATGGTCAATATGATTCAACTCTTTTGTAACACTGACACAAAAAAATACAGCATGATACCTGCCTTCTACCACAATGCTATTAAGCTTTCTGGAAGCCTGGGTCAGTAGGGTGGGTGTCAGGAAATTTTGGAGAGGCATGCATCTTTTTCACAACACTAATCTCTCCTTTCTTAGTCCCTCAGCTCATGTTGCAGAGGCCAGAGTCTGCTCACAGGTACATCGCTGTATAACAGAGACTGTAGCACAAGTTAACGCTGGTGGTAATATCTGTCACCTCCTGTCATGCTCAGGTATAGGACCATTTACTTATTCTAGTCAATTCAGGCTCACACTCTGCTCTTGCGAGATACGTTTACCTGGGAGCTTTGACCTTCTCCAGGATTTTGCTATGAACAGAGGGAGGCACCACCAACTAAGGAGAAGGGGTGCAACACAGGTCAAGTCCTCTGATTGCCCTACTCTAAAGGCACAGTGGCACAGTAACAAGGGCATCAGCAGTGCAGGGAGGGGAACAAGGCTAGCATGGTAGATCTCACAAATGTCACAGCACTAATTCTGCCTAGTAATTCTGGCTTTATTTGCTTTTGCATACGTTTGGAGTTGCAGTAGCTGCAATAGTATCTGTACTTTTAAGTGACCAACAGCCAAGCTATTAAGGAAAGAAAAGGCAGGAGCAAACACTTGGCAACTGTTTCAGTAGGGGATCCTGTTTCATTCCTGGCAGCACAGGTCTTGACAAACTCATGAGTCCACTGGACCTAACTGTAGGCATCCAGACATTGATGTCTGAACATTATTATTTCTGGTTCGCAAAGGGCAAAATATACTCACAGTGTGCATGGCGTTTATGTTGGGGGGAGAAGAAAAAACAGCAAGAACAAAAAAACCCTAACAAACGTATAAAAGAATTAGAGATGAAGTCTCCATGGGAACACAGCAGAGGGTCCCTCTTGCTGTGGTAGCCCTCCTTTGCTATTTCCTGGCCAGCTACCTACCGAGGAGGTCAGTGTCTGAAGTATGCACAAACTATAGTAATACAGGTGAGAATTAAACAAATCCTGAGATTTTGAGTGAACTACAGAGAACCACACAAAACAGACTAATTAAGAAGTCATTTAATTATATTTCAGTTATATTGTTGAAGTGCCTAAAAACTGCAAGTATGGACTAGGATATAGTTCCACTGAATTGAAGCAACTGGTTTCCTTTTGTCACTTGAGATGAAGAGGTTGAATGTAGGTTTAGTTGGTTAGTAACATTAGAAATTAATTATTGTTAATTGTATTATTTTATAAGCACACGCATTTCGTGACTAGGATCCAAAACTTGAGAGCTTCACAAATGGTATCAAATCTTACTACTAATTAGCAGATTTCCATATGAAAAAGGTTAGTGACAAGGACTTCCTTTATTATTTGGCAAGTGGTGAGTATTTATTGAAAATCAACATACAAACTCTAGTGTTTGAAATGTGTATTCTGCATTGCATTCCAAATGGTGGTGCTCCAAGCCCCCAGGAGATTTTAGTATACCCAGTTGTTTAAGAATGTACAGCAGAGATAAGCAAGCTTGTTAGGAAAATGGAAATTTGGAAGCATATATTTTCTTTCTGTTCTTAAAAATCCTATTTACTAGAGACAAAGGAATTTTAAAAGACCCATTGACCAAACAATGAATTATATGTGTGAAACATTCATTACAAATCCACTGTACTTAGCAGCAGTTCAGCCCAATTGTACTTTGACATTGTAGCATCAGCCATAAAATCAGAGAGCACAAGCTTGCATCACTTACCACAGGCAAAATCCATTTCAGTCAATATGAAATGAATGTTCTCTGTGTATATTGCAATCACTGTTTGGTGCTCCACTTAATGCACTACAAATTGCAACTCTTAGTATTCACAGTGAGCTGCACAAAGACTACTAACAAATTTATGATTTATAATGCAATTGTGTTTTTTGAGGCACCATACTGACATGGGCAATCAGACATAATCCAAAACCAGCATTCTAAACTACCCTTGCCTTTAATTACTGAACTCTGGGCAAAGTTTACCTGTAATTCCTCATTTAAATGGGTCTGTTTTTCCAGTGGCTCAAATTTACTTTTTGAACCATTACTTGATAGATCTCTTTGGTCTGGAAACTGGATTTCCTGGTGACTTCAGTGGGGTTTCTGTTGGGTTCAAAATTATTAATTGTAACAGACTAGAGTACTTCTGAAACACCTGCAATATTTTTAGATCATAAAAAAGTTAACATGAAATACTAGGTTGAGATGAGTGGCAATGTCCTGAAGGGGAAAATACATCTTATTTAGGAAGTAGCTTTGTTTATGTACTTCACACTCAGAAGTGAATACAAATGTTTTGATGTATCTGCAGTACAGTTCTGGCTGTAGCTGTGACCAAAATAGTGCAAATTTCTTAATCTTTTTCTGCAAATAAAGAAAAAAAAATCAAGCAAACTAATAAAGCACACAAACACAGTCAGGAAGTCATGGATCTTTTTTTAGTAATTGTGAAGAAGGTTGTTCATACTGACGGGATGTTATTAAATTCCAAATGTTGGAATTAAAAAAGACAGTACCTGTCTTTTCCCGAGAGGAAAACTAAGTATGATAGTTGAGAAAATAGTTCAAGTTGCAATCAGCAGTTGCACTGGATTAAGTCTTTTGTCCAGATTTTGTATGGCACAAATTGTAATCCAAGGTACACCTCAAAGGCTTCTCAGTGAAAGAAGTTTGGGGTTTTTTTAAACATGATTGTTTAGCTGTAACCATAGTATAAATTTACTGCATAGTTTTTTAAAACATATGCTTTAAGACTGTAACTTGGTAGAACTTTTGTTCTTGCTAGAGCATATGGAACCAAAACGACACCTCAGTGGAGTCCGTGAGTTATTGGTCTGGACTCACTCCCCTGTGCTTTCAGTATACATCTTGAAGCAATTCTTTCTGTACTCTCTTTGTGCGCATATAATTGTTAGTTGAGCTTGTTGCAAGTAAATATAAGTAGGACCGAGGTGATCACTCAGGTGGGAACGCAGCGATTAGCATTTGCTTAACTTAGTTGTGCTATTAGTTCCAGTGTCGCACTGTGTTTTAAAGTTAAGCATGAATTTAAATATTTATTAGTGAACATGTATCAAAGCACATGTTTCCATTTAGAATGGAACCCTCCCCAGAAAAGGCAAACTGAAGGTATCTTATTGGGGAGACAAGAAAAACTTTCTTAAAACCATGGTAAAAAATGTTAATGAGTAGCCTTTTAAAGGAGAAAAGCTGATACAACAGGTCATATTCTTTCCTATTCCACCTGTGGAACTCTCAGGCTAAAAGAAAATGATCAGAGCTGGTTGACTGATTCAGTCGTGGTGTAAGGCCACCAAATTAATTGATTTTTCTAGTCAGTGATGGACTTGGCTTTGGGATAATGGATATTTGTAAGAGTAACCAGGATTTGCAAAGCTTTTTTTTTAGTTGAAGCGTTATTTCTAGAGGTGTTCTGTGTTATTAATTCACAGTCTTACGTCGCTTGGCATGGTCGGTTTACTCGAGTAACGCAAGTCCAGGCCACTGTCATGCTAGGACTTGAAATAAGTGGGCACATCAGCCATGTATGTTGTTGTAACTATGCTCATTTACCTGTTATGTAAATGTCTTACTGCATCTTTCTAAATGATTTGTTAGTCAAGAGTACATTGAAATGCATAAACCCATTATATATAATCACATATCAAAATCTGAGCATTTGCCACTTTAGCTGAAGAGTAAAGAAACTATTAGATAATTTGGAAAGAAAATACATATGGATTTTGCTGTCTGTTTCCACTTGTTAGTCAGAATTTTGCAGTTTGGATATCACTTTTCAATCAAATTGCTTGTGAACTTGTATTACCTAGTAATACTTTTCTTATGGTGAACAGTTACTCATTAAGTTATCTTAATACAATGAACTGCTAAGAGGATATTCTGTAAACCTTTACTGAATAACAGTTCTGAGCCTGTGGAGCAGCAGTATGGCCTCTTCTGTGTTACAGAATGTAGTGTGACCTGTAGCATCACCTTCTCATTCAACTGTAAATTCCCTTGTGACCAGACAACACAGCAACACTTCCAGCAGTATTCATATTAGATTTGCTTGAAGTAATGCTAACCATCACGTAATCCTCCACAGTGCTAGTTCAGTCGGGGACAACATCAGTGGGAGAGCATATCATGACTATCATCTACTTATAGTCCCCCAGCAACAGCCAATGTTTTTTCCAACTGACAGCATTTTCCGTGAGATGTTTGTATTAAGGTGGTAAGTTTGCTTTGATTGCTAATGTGGCTTCTGTGGAAGAAGTGGAAAGGGTGAAAGCTTCAATATTTGGATCTGTCTTAATTCCTGTGATAATCTGAACTGAATTCTCACTCTGGTCGATAATTTTAATACAGTTTGGATTTCAAAATAAACAATTTTGAGACATAAATCCTATTTTGGAATGAATGTATATGAAATAAAAATGTTTGTATCTGAACTCAGCAAGTGAAGGCAGGCTCCAGAAATCCTCTGTGGAGGCATTCCTCTGCCAAGCTCCCTCCTCCAGATGAATGAATAAATGCAGCTGCAGTACTAAACCCTAAATATTTACGTTGTAAACATCTGCATAGTTGGAAAGGTCTTTGTTTTGGCACTCACTGCTGTAACCTACAGGTATCAATATTCTTGCCTCTCAGAAACTCAGCAAATGCATCTAAAGCCATGGCTAACCATTTGCACAACACTTAATGGGAGCCAGGGTTTCATCTTAGTCCCTTGCAGAAGTTCTCTTTGATGACAGGGATCACAGCTGCTCAGAAACAATGGAACATAAAACTTCATGCGTAAGCAGACCTTGAGGACCCAGGAAGAAGCCTGTTTCATTAGCCCAATCCTAATAGCACAAATGAGGCATAAGCATGCTTCTTCAGAGTTCTAGAGGCAGGTGTAGGAATTCATTGAAGCAGCTGAACAAATTCAAATGTTGGGTTTTTTCTGTTTATTCATTGGCTTCCTCTCAGAAGCAGTAAAAGCTCTGGGAAGACTCTTCTTCTCCTCAAAATTCAGATATCCCCAAACAGTGGCACAGAGGGGCCTCTGCAAGGAGAGAAAGGTGAGGATTTAAGTATCTAACATAAAGGGAAAAAAAGTTGTTAAGACAACATTTGGCAACAGCAACTATTTATTTATCTTAGACACCAACCTTATAAATAATTTTAACTATCTCAGATGTTATAATGGGGTATTAACTTGAAAATTATGACTTTTTAATATCAGTGTCTGTAAGCTTCATTCCATCTGTTCTTTCTGGCCCACGTTTATGCTACTGGTATCTGTCTGGTTGCTCTCCCACTGCACAAGAGTGACGCTTGGCCTGATACATGCTTAAATAGTGTCTTTTTTATTTGCTTGTATCTACAACTGGGAAAAAAAAAGGAAAATTCTATTTTACTTGTGCTTACATTTTGGAAAATATCTCTTTAATTATCAGTTTTGATAGAACATTTCTATCCAGGATAAATGCATGGTAATTTTAAATTGCAGAATTGCAAATGTAGTATATTAAGAAAGGAATTATATTATTTGAAAGATAGCCGTATATTTTTCTTTTGATTTAGAATAATAGTTGAGTTTCAACCATGTCACATTTTCAAGAAACCTGAAAACAAATGAGGATTTATTACAGCTTAACTCACACAGCAGAGAACACGGCAGTGGTCAGGAATTTGGCACAGGACATATTGTTTACTTTCATCACTGTGTGATTCATTCGAACTCTTGCTAGGCTCGTAGTCACACAGCAGTGCAGTGTACTGCCAAAGGCGTCAGCAATCTTGGCCACCTTTACACTATAAATTTTAGTGACACAACTGTGGTGGCTATGGCAGGTCTAATAGAAAGACCACCTGGTTAGCATCATCCTGAGTTTGAACAACCATGAAGCTTCACCACGCAAATTTAATAGCTTAGATCTGGGAAGCATCAGAGATGCAGCAGTACAGCATCACATCTGAGCTAAAAAGCCCACCTTCAACCAGGACAATTGTCAAGTTTCAGATCTACGTACCTAAAGTGCTACATGGGAACTGCATTATTATTCCTCATTAGAAGGGAAAGTTTATTATTTCCCATAGAAGGGAAATCATACCTCTTCCACTCAAGTCTGTGTTCTCTGGAGTCCCAGAAGAGGATTAAGTTCTGTGATTAGGCTAATTTAATAGGGGAGGTTTCATTATTTGATACCACACAAAAAACAGAATTACTGACTTTTGCATCCTTTCCAAATGTGACATGTCCAAGCAGGTCTGTAATGGCAGTCTCAAAGGACCTGTGCGGTCCCCAGCACAGCCAAAGGACAACCTGTTGCTAAGCAACCAATGTAAGTGTGCTGCTCAGCATTTATTTCATTTGGAAAGGGACATATTCTTTAAGTACTTCATCTTAGCTACTAAGCACAAAGAATTTTCCAGTTGTTTTTCCAGAGCTGTGCACATGTGTAAAATAGCCCATTTTCACAAGCAAATGTACAATTTAAAGAGCATGTGTCAGAGAAGAACATGCAAAACTGAAGGTTTGAAAAACTGGCATAAGTATTTTAGCACTTCCCAACATCAGCATCCTGAATTTGCCCCTTTGTTTCTGTGTTTATCCTATTTGAAAACGGGTTGCCTTGATAGCATGTATATGTCAGAGCTGTCTGCAGAATTTACCAATGTTTATTGATGCACCGTTCTTTGAAGCGTGCTGTGTCATGGTTTTCCCACTGATGCTACGAAATACTTTCTCCCTGACAAACAAAGGCCAGAACTGGATCCCCATTCTCCAGCCTGGAGACTCCAAATCTCAGATTCTGTAAATGTTTCTGAAAAGCAGCTCAATAGCTTTGGAAAAGAGCATTTAATGCCGTACATCTAACACCAATTTAACTTTAGTGCTTGTCCCTATAGTGAAATAAAACCCTTCATATCTGAAATCAGCCCTGGCCTGAATAGTCTCTAGCTAAATTGTCCTGAAGGAGTTGTTCATCATGTTTCCCAGTCTAAAATCACACAAAAAGAAATCAGATAATGCACAAAACATATGGGAAGCTGGTCAAAATCAATAATGCAGTTTGGTTTCTAATGGCCCTAATAAATGCATGTTTTATTGACATGTTATCTTAAAGACACTTATGCCATGCATAAGTGTACTGAGGCAGCTGGGGCATGCCATCTTAGTGTACGTGCCATCTTAATGTATAGAGGAGGCTACTTCTGGCTGGGAAGAATTCTGTATGCATTTTAGTTCTCCTCTCTAGCAGATGTAGCAAGTACATTCATTGTCTGATCTCTTTTTTTTTTTTTTTTAACCAGGTTTGTGGTCTCATCCCAATGCTCTAGCATGTAAATTATTTGTGGGTAGCCCAAGAACAGGAACAGTTCTGGTCTTACGTAGGTCCACAAATGGTAAAATATAACTTTCTGTTGCCCCAGACATTGTACATGTGAAAGTCCACCCGGTCACAGCCTGCTGCCTGACAGCACTCTGAACTTAAGGTCAGCTCTGTCTGAAGGCCAGGTTTTCCTGGCTACTGTCGGCAGTTTCTGCACCTCTGTGTCACGGTCCAGAAATTCACAGCCAGTTGGAGACAGATAGCAAGGGCCATGCTAAAAACCATCATGTTGCACTAGGACACAAACCCAGCATAAAGACTAAGAGTCACTCACTGTTATCAGCCAGCTTGTCCAAAACATGAGTGAAGGTGTCTTGTTTTTCAAACCCACACACTCAAAGTAGGTAGGGTGCCTGGGTAACTGAGGAAACTTTTGTTTTTACCCACTGACAGTCTTTCTGCTGCTGATCCAGTAGATCATATCAGATATAAACAGATGTCTTACTGTCCTTTTGATGAGTGAAATGGATACAAATTTTGCCTTTGACCGTTATGGTTTCCAAATGATGTATTTTGCCAAACTAAATGCAGTGTGGATGTACTGCACTGTTTGCAAGCTAAGCTGTGTCTTAGCAGCAACTAACAACTACATCTTTTTTTAGAGCAGAGAAAATTAAAGCACAGTGTTGAAGAAATGCTGCTGATCTCTGCATGGTAGCCTGCAGCTATGGTGACTTAAGAGAAGAAACTAAGGTGTCTTAAGACTATTCAGATACACAAACATCTTCCTTCCCCCTCTCCTTCACTAGTACCTCTGTTTTCTATGCTTAAATAGGGAATTGTCTTCCAGATCTCTCTTTATTGAAGGACTCACCTTAACTCTTTGTCTCATGTCTATGGATTCATAGGATTCATGATGCAGAGTTCCCACAGCTGAATCAATACTTCTTTCTTCCCTCTCCTGTTGTAAATGTAGGAACACTTTTGCCAACAGGCTAACACAGTAGTGCTAGATCATATAACATAACTGTCACATTTGGGAGCAAGAGAGAAAATTTGCTGCTTAACCTGGCAGCCTGGTCATGAAGAGCTTGGTTTTGATTTTGAGATGGAAATAATTGTGGGTTTCAATCCTGTGGTTTCGATCTGTTAATTATTGTCTGTCCTGCTTTACTTAGGGAGTACTCTCCCAAGGCTGCTGCTTCCTATTTCTTTTGAACATTCAGTCTCAGTGATCCCACGTTGCAGAGAAGCACACCATCAAGCAACCAACCAACCCTATCACAAGGAGTTGACTTGAAGAGTAACTCTAAGAAGGTCAACTGACCAAATCAAAAGCAGACTTGCTTAATGACTGAACAAGCTGGGAAATGAGTCCATTTTTTTTTATCAAGTCCAAACAAAATAACAAATTCAGAAAAAGTATGAAACAAAATGGCCCACTTGTTTTTCAAGTTGCTTGATTTCAAGTTGCAAGATTCACAACAGCACTTAGTTTTGAAAAAATCAGCATTTTTCACTAGAAGCAAATTAACCAAGAAATGGTTAACCAGCTTTTGCAAGAAGACACCATGTGAGCAGCATACTTTAGAGGAAATAATTTACAGAGAAAAATACAGCACAAATAAAAGACAAGGGTATCTTGAGGAGAGAAGTGTAATACTAAATTGAGTAAAGGGCAAAACACAAGATGTAGTTTCACAGAAAACCTGAGCTAGCTCCAATTAAGCTTAACTGGAGGAGCTATGTGCCATATTAGCTGGTGAACTCCACTAGCGTTAATTACTAAGGTAATCTGTGCCGTTGTCCTGCCAGATCTTGAGCCAGCTTGACAGACTGTGAGCACCAGTATGCAGTAGCGTGTGTAAATATCCTAAGTGAACTAATAATCAGGAAGAGGAAATAAAGTGCAGAGCACAGATTTGGCTACAATTCAATATTTGTGTGATTTTTTTAAAAATGTATCTTTAAAGAAAATGCAAGGGGAAGAAAAGAGAGTAGATGAGGAGGTATGACTGTCTACCAAGGGTATACTGTATGCTCTCTACAAATTATTTCAGAATCTGAGAGGGAGAAAGGAGGATATTCAAATCAGCATGTTTAATACATTATTCTAATTCAATTTTACTGAATGATTTTAACTGCAAACAAGCTTGCATTGTAGATTCTTGTCATGGTTTAACCCCAGCTGGCAACTAAGCACTACATAGCCGCTTGCTTGCTCCCCCCCAGTGGGATGGGGGAGAGAATTGGAAGAGTAAAAGTGAGAAAACTCATTGATTGAGATAAAGACAGTTTAATAAGCAAAGCAAAAGCCGCACACACAAGCAAAGCAAAACAAGGAATTCATTCACTACTTCCCATCAGCAGGCAGGTGTTCAGCCATCTCTAGGAAAGCAGGACTCCGTCACTTGTGAAGACAAAACGCCATCACTCCGAATGTCTTCCCCTTCCTTCTTCTTCCCTCAGCTTTATATGCTGAGCATGATGTCCTAGAATATGGAATATCCCTTTGGTCAGTTGGGGTCAACTGTCCCAGCTGTGTCCTGTCCCAGCTTCTTGTACACCCCCAGCCTGCTGCTGGTGGGGTGCTGTTGCAGCAGAAAAGGCCTTGATGCTCTGTAAGCACTGCTCAGCAATAACGAACTTGTCCCTGTGTTATCAACAGTGTTTTCAGCACAAATGCAAAACATAGCCTCATACTAGCTACTACGAAAAAAAATTAACTCTGTCCCAGCCAAAACCAGCACAATTCTGTTTAAAATAAATCCCTTCATAGTGCCAATATAAACAGATTTTCCCTTTGCCCTCAGCCAGCTGTAGTTTACGCATTAACGGGGGCGTTCTGCTAGAAGCCTTTGTTCTTTTAGAGAGCCACTCCTCTGGGATTTAGGCCCCTTGGTTGGCCACTGTACCGAGCTCTACTGATAAAACAGCAGGTGAATCTGAACAGCAGACAAAGTTAATAACCTGCTAAACCAGGGGCAGGAAGGACAGTAGCAATTACACAGAAAACGTTTTCATTGAAAGAGTATTTCTCCTTTGATACTTCAAAAATGAAAATTGATATTCATAGCCACATTCTACCTGAGGAATGGCCTGACCTAGAAAAGGTAATAAGAGTTTAGATATTCAGTGCCTTATGTTATCAGCAACCATTTCTACCAATGTAATTGTTGAAAGAACAATGAATGAAGGGTTCTGTTATAAACATCTCTAGGTTTTTGTATAATTTAATTTTTTTCAGATTTAAGATATTTGTATTGCATTACTTTGCAAAGCAGGAGTCCCAGTAAGAAAGGGATGGAAAACTGTGCTCTGTTCCCCACTCTTTATTTAGTCTGAAGCAATTCTTATATTTTTGCTTGGTTCTTTTGTGAGACCTAAAATTGTCAAATGATGAGTTGTAAATTCCACTTTCTTGATAAAAACAGAGCTGTCAGGTTCCCAAATGGTATCCACCTTTGTTTTAAATAAGAGAAATAAGCAAATATTAGACAAGATTAATGTTACCTAAGACAAAATTCATTCACATCTTTTACCCACAGGCATGAAATTCATTAACTTTAATGGGAGTGGGGTCACTCTATGTATGGTTAATTGGTGTACATCATCATTTTACTAATATCTGTTATTTTTTCAGTTACTGGAAAGAAGTAGCATATTGTATTAAAAATACAAAATCTGAGTTGTCAGAACACTGAAGCTATAAGTCAACTTGTCTTAACTTTGAACCTTTGTATGGTATCATTATTATTATTCAATGACATAAATTTATTCTTGTCAGTAATAATTTTCATGATCCTGTGAAAAGTATTTGAGAATGAAAAGTGTCATTCAGGTTTTCACGTAATAAATCTAATTCTTATTTCAGATTATCAAAAGCCATGTAGTCCTCTTATTCTGAATTAGGTTTTAGAGTTATTGCCTAAATAATTAAAATCACAATTCAGTATAAGGATGTGTGATCACTTTTTGATTCATAAGGGAACTCATCTCCAGTGCTGCAAAGGGTACTGAAAAATATCACATGAAACTATATTTATATATAGTTTATACACACATATGTATAAAACTATTTGCAATTTAAAATTGCCTTCAGAATTTCAGGGTAGCTATTTTTTGTAACTCTTTAATGTTTCCATTCATGACAAAAAATTCAGAGTAGAAAAGAGAAGACCTGCATTGTTGCTTCTTTCCTTATTGTAATTCTGTGTTGGTTGTAGTTTGAATGAACATTCCCTGTGTCTGACAGTAGTATGGAACCACTTGATTTCATTGTGCCTGTCTTTGACAATAGAGGAATACCGTTATTTCAGCCATGCTCTTAGGCATTTGACACACTACCTGAAACTTTGGTTTACACTGTACATTTCTTTCACTTAATTGTTTTGATGTTTATGATGGCAAATTCTCAGGTAAGTGTTTCCTATGTATTAGCTGTGTGTTTCTCTGATTTTAAACATGACAGTCCAGTACCAGTTCAATATTAGCCAGAAAGCAGCTGGGAAATGTAAACAGCATATTAGGAAAGAAAAAATGAGAAAAGCTGGCATTAAGAGCATACATAGGATTATTTCTTCATTAGTAGTGAAAAATAATGTTTTGCATATAACCTCTTGGAAAGGAAAGTTTGTTTCCTTATTTACCTAGGAAGTTATTTTTAAACATCTGTTTGAACTTCCTATTTGTAGTTACAAAAGCTCTTCAATGAAAAACACATGTACACTGGATAATGTAGGTGAGATGACATATCTCTTGGAACAATTACGTCTGTTTTAAATAGACAGGAGTTTACATATCTAGACTACAAAGGTTACTCTTGCTTATTTCAGATTTTGTTGTCCTTGCTCATGCAATATCACTATAAAAAAATCTATAAAATTCCTTCATTCTGATTTTACATTGATTTTTTTTTTGTCTGTATATACTTTAAAAGGGCAATAAATTCACTGATTTAAAATCACCCCAAGAATTTCTCAATGTTCACAGACATACAGCAAGGCTGAATTCAATACTGTTAGAACCTGTAGGCTAGAGTTGCATTTATTTAAATGCAACTTCTAATTTGCTTCTAATAAAGAAGCAAAAACAAAATTTTTAAAAGTTAATTTCCACCTGCTAGTTTTTGTTTCCTCTGTTCTAAAGACTGAGCTATTCAATGGTTTATTAATGAGCCCAGAACAGAAAACAACTCTTAGAATTCCCTAGAGTCCTCTGAAAATTCAGGCCATTAACATAGTTCTCTACATCTCATGCATGGAAAACCAATGAGGCAATCCTAACATGCACACATAGTGCTGAACTTTTCTATCTTTTTTCCAAACTTAGAAATACTGAACCTTGAGCCTGTGACTAGAAAATTGTATTGTCAATATACTTTTTTAAGAGCTTAGGAACCCATAGTAAGCATAAAAATTCACAGAAATAAATGAAATAAGGATTGTCAATACATCCAACTGATAACTAAGGGGAATAAACAAGAAAATAAGTTCAAAAACAGACCAGTGAGTTTCTTTATTTCCTAAATGCTCCTTGAGCACCTTTCAGGTACTAATTCTCTGCATAGCTTACAACTGCAATTAGCATGGAGCTAGTGAAAACTTAAAGTTGTCATTAGTTGTCATTCATAAAATTTTCCCTAAATTTAAATGTTATATATATAGCTATAAAAACCTATAAATTTATAAATTTAAATAAAATACACATAGCTAAACGTAACTAAATAAAACATACATAGCCTCAGTCATTAGCATCACTGGCTGAAGTCAGGAGGCTTGGCTCTGCACGCCCACTTTAGGCAAGCTCACAGTGGCATTAAGAAATGATTTGTTATCACAGGAAATTCAGAACTGTATTCAGATTGTTTACACTTCAGTGAAAGCAATGCTTGCTTTTATGCAGTGTCCTTTGAAATGTTTCTTTACAGAAAAATGAGAATTCTGAACATTGTTTTCAGTCTATTGCAGTATTTCAATATTTAATTTATTTCTAATCTGATAATTTATGAAAATAAAAGGAAATCAACATCTTTTTGTATGTTTTGGGTTTTTTGCATAAGCAACTTTGCAACTTTGAATCTCTCTGGAAGAATCAATGAGCATCTAAGCTTTTCCTCTTTAGCTTCTCTTGTCTGTTTAAATATTAATAGACAAGAGACTGACCTTCAGTCTTGCTGCTGAATCATGGAAGCTGAACAGTGGAATCAATACATCTTTGTGCTAATGATTAACTGATCACAGACTGGAAAATTGTCAGCCCAATTTTCATATTGCCAAATGCTTGATTTAATTTTTTTGGTGTTAAAATCATTCCAGTTAGAACTTCAATACAGTAAGCAACTTCAACCACTTCTAAATCAGTTGTAGGACTTACTTAAGAATGTTGTTGAACTGGGAGCTAAAAGTTCACATCTACAAACACCATTAGTCCAGTCCAGTTAAACTTCAGCACTTCTGCTGAAGTAGATAGGGCTACCTGTAGGCTCAAAGCTGAGCATATGTGTAAGTGTTTCTCTTGAATAAAGTACTGCTGGATTGTAAGAACTGAGACTTTTATTATTATTGCAGTGTGCTAACTAGCATCAGCTTTATCTTCTTTCTTTCACAGAGATACGGATATGGTGGATGGGTACAACTGGATCATCACTGCAAGGTTTGGACAGTTTGGTGCTCTAAGCTTATCTTGTGTTGTCATCAGGAATACAAACTCACAGTACTTCTATTAAAAAGCAGAGTGGCTATAAGATTGGCTGTGTCTTTGATACAGATTTCTCTAGAGGTCTATCTTTTATGAAGTAATATCACTCCACGTTCTAATATACCTCAGTAGAACTTCCTGCTTGAGAGGTGAAACTCACATTGTCTTGTATGAACCAGTATCCATTTTTCATCATCACCTCAATTTAACACTTGGAGTGGATAGCTCTAAGGAATTATTTTCAATAAGATAGGTCAACCTAAAGCAGATTACATGTAGTTGTTGGGTTTTTTTTAGTTAAATGCAGTCATCTGTATGAGAAGCAAAACCAAAAGGAACTGGGATTTTCATAAAGAACTCAGATGTGAACATCTGAGGGGGAAAGAG
>NW_010138227.1:0-19875 GCF_000699245.1 Pterocles gutturalis | reverse complement strand
ATTTCTGTAACTTCATGATGAGAACAAGTAGTAGAACAATAAGGACCCATGCTGGAGCAGTCTGTTCCTGAAGGACGGCACCCCATGGAAGGGACCCACACTGGAGCAGTTTGTGAAGAACTGCAGCCTGAGGGAAGGACTCACATTGGTGAAGTTCATGGAGGACTGTCTCCCGTGGGAAGGACCCCATGCTGGAGTAGGGGAAGAGTGTGAGGAACTCTCCCCCTAAGGAGGAAGAAGCAGCAGATACAACATGAGATGAACTGACTGCTACCCCTATTCCCCATCCACCTGGGGTGAAGAGGTAGAGAAGTCAGGAGGTAAGGAGGAAGAAGCAGCAGATACAACATGTGATGAACTGACCGCTACCCCCATTCCCCATCCACCTGTGCCGCTGGGGGGGAAGAGGTAGAGAAATCAGGAGGGGAGTTAAGCCCAGGAAGAATGGAGGGGTGGGAGAAAGATTTAAGATTTGGGTTTATTTCTCATTATCCTACTCTGATTTGATTGGTAATAAATTAAATTAATTTTTTCCCAAGTTGAGTCTGTTTTGCCAGTGACAGTAACTGGTGAAAGATTTCTCCCTGTCCTTATCTCGACCCACAAGCCTTTTGTTATATTTTCTCTCCTCTGTTCAGTTGAGTAGGAGAAGTGATAGAGCAGCTTGGTGGGCACCTAACATCCAGCCAGGGTCAACCCACCACAATATATAATGCCTGTTAATTTCAGTGGAACTAGATATTCCCTCATGGTCTTGTCACTTCGCAAAATCATGCTTCTTTGTGATTGTATATATGCTTATATTAACTGAAAAACAAGCTGATAAAATGGATACAACACTGTGTCAGTTTATTGCACACTGTTGTCATTCCATAACATGCAAGGCTATGCTGTCAAATGACTAACAATGATTTATGAAAAAGGACCACAGAATGTGAAGGTTGGGACTGAGAATGAGGAGCAAACAAATATTGGGCTGAAATTTGAGATCTGAGTCTACGCAGGCACAGGAGGGGGTTTTTTTTGAACCAAAGTATGGATGGCACAGCTTCTGAGATACATGGTAGGGGCAGGAAGGTGAGAATTGTTGGAGACATTTTTAGCAGCTTAGCTGTTTGCTTCAGATCTGATGCTAAAATTCCTTGCTAAAAATAGTTCGCAAAGGAACTTTGTGGCAAGTCAATAATAGACTTATACACTTTGCAGAGAATTCTGTCTAGCCTACTTCTGTCGGAAAAGGTTACATGAAAAAGTGCACGGCAAAATAAAATCCTGTTCAGATATGTGGGGCTGGGGAAGTTAACCCTTAAGATTAAAAAAAATCAAAAGCTTCTCATATCATTCTGTGAAGAAGCATCAGGGTCAAACTGGAAGAAAATAATTACATGCATTTTTAAAGAAGTGCAATTTG
This sequence comes from Pterocles gutturalis, assembly GCF_000699245.1. Taxonomy (NCBI): domain Eukaryota; kingdom Metazoa; phylum Chordata; class Aves; order Pterocliformes; family Pteroclidae; genus Pterocles; species Pterocles gutturalis. The sequence continues at coordinate 18,464 of NW_010138227.1, read as the reverse complement.
AGATGTGACTGAGTAGTTTAGTGATGGGATCATTTTAAATGTAGCTTGCTGAACCAGATCAGCCTGCTGGACCTAATTCTTAAATCTCTCTCTCTCTTAATTTCTGCCTTAAATATCAGGTGATGTGTAGAATAAAATGGAATGGAATGGAATGGAATGGAATGGAATGGAATGGAATGGAATAGAATAGGAGTGACAGAATTCTTCAGCTGTGCCCTTGGAAAGTCATGTTAAACTTGCAAATAAAAATCTTGTGTCTTTTATGAGATTTTCAGCACTGTATCCATTGCTTTGGAACCTGAATTTTTTTTTTCCTGATCCATATTTCATTCTTACTATCTCAAAAAAAAAAACTCTGGAATTGTTTCCCAGTTGAAGTGTCTGAGTAATTTCTCATTTTAAAAATACCAGGTGCAGATTAGTGGCAGTGTCTGGAGACTACAGCAATATGATTCATTTTCCAGTCACAGTGCTGCTAGACCAGATCTCTCTATCCTTACATACACAAGCATGAAACTATTCAGATGATCATGGCTTGCTTTCCTGCATAATCAGGTTTGTTGTTGCCAACATACAATGCTGTGACCTTAGCCTTGACCTGTAGCATGTTCACAAAGGATCACTTATTGCAAATTAAAATTGCAAAGTGTTGCAACTAATTCTTCAAAGCGAACAGCACATGGCCTATTAGAAACCTTTCCTGTATTGCAAACCCTGCTGCAGCATTCAGAGGATAACTGTGTATCGGCATTTAAGTATGAGCACTGTCAAAGTTGCTAGTAAAATTACAATCTGTCTAATATTGTTTCCAGCATTAGCAGGAGAAAATATAAATGAGCAAGTCAGCTGCTATGCCTTAGCGATGTCTGAGGAAAGAATTAAGTTGCCTGCATTCCCAGAAGTACTCCCAGTGGTAATCCAATGAAGTCCACACGATCTATTCGTTTGTGATGCAATGCTCATTTCTACTCTGTCTTTTTCTCTACTCCCACTCCGAAAGTTTTTCTGTTTATTAGGCAATCTGGAGCAATGTGCTGATCTTTTTTTAATGTGTTGGAGTGTATGGCTAGAGTAAAACTTTCTGTCAGGTTGGAAAATCAATTTTACAAGAACCTGAAGTATTTTACCAGAGGATCAGGACTATGTAGTTGTTATCACTGACTGTAATATTTCAAGTAATTTTCACAATCTGTGATACAGCTAACAAGTAACTTGTGCCAAGGCAGCACAGTTAGATTTTTTAGCTTTAAAATATTCATTAGGGCAGTATATTTGTGAATGATGTATGAAGCTAATAACAAATTCAAGGTTAAGAACAGTCTGGCTTCTCTGAAGGAGGGGAGAGAAACCCAGCTCTGCAAGAAGCAGTGAAATTGTATTAGTTTTTTTGGTTTAGCGTACCAGTAAGGAATATTCTGATTTAACAGGTTTTTCACTTAGAAAAATAGACAGGATAAACCAGTTTTGTAAGGAAAAATAACGTGGCCTTTGGAGAGAGAGAATGCCCTTCCCAGAAGGGCCAGAAGACTGCCCTGTGCTTACCTTCTGTTTTCTGTGAAGGTGAAGGAGTAGCTGCTGTGTTTTCTCATGCGGTTTTCAGTGTTCAGCTGCAGATGCAGTGTGTTCTCTGTCCAGTACATCAGCTGCATCACTGCATTTACCCATCTCAAATACACGGGGCCATATGGATCTTCTGACTTTCACCCATTTCTGTTTATCCCTATAGTAGCTTCAAGCAACCAAGAAATACTCAGGCCTTGCAAGTACTGGTGAATCGTATCTCTTCAATTTGTGCAAGCACAAGCCAACAGAAATACTGTTTTGTCTGTCTTTACTTTGCTTAATGGGACAACACTGTGCCTACCCAGCCACTTTGAAAAATTGACAAATCAACCAAAAATTAAGTTTAAAAAGGAAGTCTCTAAGTTCGTTGTTAAAGGAACAGTATTCATTTTCATTACCTTGATAATATTTATAACTTTGTAAGTCTGGGAATTGGTGGCATATGGGGAAGGTATTACAGTAATTCAGGTAATGGTTTTATACTGCATTTAGGTTTTAAGTTTTTTTCCCAAACACAAATTCTTCAATAATTCTTTTTTTGTCAAGGAAAAAATGTAATCTGAAGACAACATAATAGGTCTGCTTTTGTCTCAGTATCACTGGTGATATGAACCAACTGGACTGAAATTAACAGAGTCGCACAATTATTTCTTTAGTTACTGGAATCATTGTGATGCTATTGACTTTAAAAAGAACATACACACATACTCAAAGGGAAAATTTAGCACAGATTTAATTAGAGCACTGTTTTGAGGTCAAAATTTGGTTTGAGGATAAACTTGGATTAAGGTACCTGATATTTTTTCCAAACAAATGTGGAGTGATATACATTGCAAAAGAAAGGGGATTTTCATATGATGAAGAATTCATGCCATCTGAACTATAAATGACTGGTTTATTAATGACTATTTTAAAATAGTCTGATTAAAAATACCTAGTGAATAAAAACAGGAAAACAAAATTATTTCACTGAATTTCTGTAGGGAGCACAATATACTCAAGCAACTCTAAATTAGAATGTACTACTTTGTCATTTTTATAATATATGAAAATGTCGTTTCACAGGGACAGGCAAAGATGATGAAGGATGGAAAGGTTTTTAGAGTTATTCAAGAAAACTGCTGGGATCCAGAAGTACGGATTAAAGACATGGATCTATCAGGTACCTCCATAAAGGAATTGAAATCATTGTGTCTCATTTAGAATAACAGCAACTTCTCCATTAGTGCGTCTGAAAGCGCTCAATCACAATAGGAAAATTAAAAGGTTTAGCATACTGATTCATTACATGAGTTGAAAGTCAGTGAAAACTGATGCACTTTATACTCAAACTCAAATGGGACATGTTCCCATAACTTTTGCATTTTCAGTAGCAATTTATTCCCCACATGGGCTCACCAATTTTGGTGGGATTGTTAAGGCACTAAAGAACTAGTTGATGTAAGTAAGGATGACTGAGTCTGGGCTTGAAAAGGCAATGTACATTCCAGGTATTGAAGTGATCTGCGTAAAAGAGGAATCCCTTTCATTTTTGTTCCAAGTGTTAAAAATATTCTGTTTACTCATAGGTTTTCTTTGTATTTTTGTTTCCTTTTCTAATATTTTTTCTGTTTAGTTGTTGCAACTTCATTCTGTACGTTTGCTAGAGGACTCTGAGCCTAGAGAACTGGTACGATTTCTTTCTCAGAAAAGAGAAGTTTCCTGATTTAGAAAGAAACTTAAGTAGATGCAAATTTTGCAAATTTATTTTCCATCAAGTTACTCACATGCCACTAAATAAGGTTTGTAAGATGGAAGACTGAGGATGAGCAAAGGAACTTTTAGTCTGATCAGTTATTTTTGTTAGTTCTTCTTAACACTGTAATTCCAAATTACTTTTGTGAGAGAAATATTGTGTTACTAAAGATTATTTTTTCTTAGACTGAGGTCTCAATAATTCACTACATCAGTTTCTCAGAGACACAACTTGAATATCTTCTCCAACTTTTCATAAGGAATAAACATCTGAATTACTTAAAAGAGCAGATATTTTATAAGTAGCATCCTTATGATTATTATTTTCCTCTCTCATGGGGTAGAATGTTAGGAGATACTTTTGGGTCATTCTCCCTATGGAGGTTTACTGCAACACATAACAGGCCAATTTAGGAACTCAAAGAGCTGGTGGGCAATTTATGTAAACACAAATAATTCTCAACTACCTCATTTTCACCCTGGAGAAGCAGTATTTCAAACTCCAACCATTAGACATTTCATGGGAATGCTAGAATGTCTTTGCAGCCTCTATGAAATATGCTGCTTTGACTAGACCATAATAATTCCCTGAGTTAGGTCAGGGATTTGGGGGATTACCACATCATTCAACCACAGTCAGGATCATAAATGGCCTTTGGGCATCTTTCAGATATTTCCCTCAACACTAATGGCAAGTTTCTACAAAACAGGTCTGCCCCGCCTATTTGCTGTAGACAAAGGGAAAACAGAGAAACAATTTTTTTCAAATTTTTGCAACAGCTCTCCAGAAGAGAAAATGTATCATAAAGCAAACATCACAATACTTGTCCACAAACTAAACAGTGCTCACTTGGTTAAAAAAAATAAAAATCTAAAAACTGTGTGTTGCAGCACCATCTGGTGACTTGTGCCATAAAAATGTCCCCTTTTATTACAGCACCCCAGAGATACAGGCATCAGCCAATTAAGTGTAAAAAAAAGGTCTTAGGGTTTTTCATTCTTAGTGTTCTTCTAATGATAAAGACTATAGGCCACATTTACTCTTTTTCGGTTTACAAAGCTGTAGCTGCTTAGTTCAAAGACTGTTTTCCGTCACACAGGCTGAGATATAGACTTTACTCAAAAATTTAACCTCCAAACATAGCATAAGTTTGGAACAAAGACACAAGGAGTCTCCCAGCTGAACAAAGCTAGTATCGGTCACTGTAAAGTATTATTAACTGGGAGAGATAACTTACAGCTTGGTTGCTAAATGGCTTTGCGCAATGCCCGAGAAATCATCTTGCCATTGATAAGAAATGGTAGCCAATGTACCAAAGGGACTAAATTCATCCTCACAATCATGTCCTAGGTCTATTTGGTATACAAACCTGTGTCTTGATCCAGTCAATAAAACAAGCTATCAAGGTAATTCAATAAAACAAGCTGTAAAGGCAATTAACATCACAGTTCTGTGACAAAAATAGTCAGAATTTTGTTGGAGAAAATCTTTCAGTTAATCCTAACTGGCTTTTCTTATTATTTTCTTCTGTAAAACCTGATGAGGGTATAAAGTAGAGAGTTTTCTGTGCTGATTCTTCTTCCTGAGGTTAGTGTCTAGGAATGTTCAGCTTGGAAATCTACCTTTAAGGTTTAAGTTAAATTTGCTCAGAAGTGTGAAAATGGATTGAAAGCAGATACAATGCTTATTGTGGAAAACATGGTAAATGTAAATGTTCTCAAACATACTAATCAAGTGTCCAGTAGCATATTGGTGGATAATACAATTTAGGCTGTACTTTGGGTATATAAGTAATTTTGTAGAGCTAAGCCTTAACCACAAACCATTGCTGCTGTACATAATGTTAATCAGATCTTGTAAGACAGATGCACAAAGTTATGGTGTAGATTTGTGTTTGAACAGAAACCAAAAAACATAGGCTTAATTCTCTTTATTGTTAACATCAAAGTTATTTCTAAAACCAGACAGAATTTCTTATACTTTTAACCTCAGTAGTCCAGACACAGGATGAATGAAACCTAACACAATAGAGCTTTGGGGAACACATTGTTTAACAACTGTTATGTTAACAATTGTTTAACAACAACATTGTTCATATAACATTGTAATCTAGTATGATTATGAAAGTGTTATTTTTCTTTCTACTTAGCAAAAATATTCCAATTTTAATAAACTGATACACTACAAGATTTATTACCATGATCCTCAATTTGCAAAAAAAAAAAAAATATTCTATCCATGTCACTGTTAAATCAGTTTTTCTTACCATTGAAGTTTTTGCCTTCTACCTTTCAAACCAAAGTGTTTTCTTATTTTTAACATTTTACCAAAAAAAAAGGAAACACTAATAACTGCTCTTTCTTATTCAGGAGTCACAGTCCAAGTCCTTTCCACGGTCCCTGTAATGTTCAGCTACTGGGTAGGTTTCTACTATTTTCCTATTATATTCCTTCCTGTATTTTGTAATTCATATGTTATGAAATTTTAAAAAAATAAATCCATCCTCCTATAAATTAGGTGATTGAAGTATTTACTAGAGCACTGAAATAAGAGGGGAATTGTACTGCTGTGAAAAACAAGACTAAAAAGTAGCCCAGGTATCAGAAGAGCCAACAGGGTGTCCTGGCAAAGCTCCGCACTGCAGTACACCCAGTAAGAAAGAACAAGACAACAGAATTTCCTCTAGGGACCGTATGGGGGTAGCTGGAAACAGGGAGAGAGAATTTATACAGCATGAATCCACGGTTAGCAGGTAGATGTATATGTACAGATTCCATGAAAGCTAGACATCAGTCAGTATTTTCTCATGAAAAAAAAGAAGTAAGAGATATATTCATGGTCTTGTCCCACTTTCTTTTAAATGTGGCATGGGACTCAGTGACCTAGAATGCTTTGAATCTTAAAATTCAGTAGCAAATTTAAATTAATATGATCCCTGCATTAATACGTTTTCTTGTTCACATCAAGGAAATAAAAACAGTCTGAGAAGATAAATCGTAGCAAAAGGCTGTTCTAAATACATCCTCAATTTGACTATTTAGCTATGTGTACAAGTTGAGTTGCTACATGTAAACAGATATGCTACATTAAAAGTCATTGTGTTAAGCCCACATATAAGTAGTACCACTGATCTTCAGAATTTCTTGTTGGGTGAGATATCTTTAAATTTTATTCTGGTATTTATGGGAATATTTTCCATTAAATATGTATTGGGGGGGGGGGGAAATGGGAAACTAATTGTATGGATATTGCAATTCACTTGTTAGAATTATGACTGTTATCTCCTTCTAAATGTTAGAGAGGTTTGTTCAGGTTTTCTCTGTAGAATTCTAATGCTCCAGCATCTCACATTTCTTATTTTTATCTCTTCAGCTCCACTAATAGGAGAGTAAATATTCGTTGCTATGTTTAAAAATTACATGCTGAGGTTTTGCATTGGGATAACAAAAACAGAGGACTGGTTTACACAAAAGACCGGATACTTAAGTGTATCAACAACTTGGGATTTATTACACTCATCTTGAGCAGTAAAGGCAAGATCAGTTCAGAAAATATTCAAGACAAGAAGCAGAACTGCAACCAGAGGTTTTAAAGCAAGGCAGGATTTAGCCCTGCTGCTTTCCAGCCATTCAGAACTGTAAAGTAAATTTTAGGTTCAAACCCTGTCTCTGAATTGTTTTCAGTGACATTTATCCAATATCTTCCAAAGGTGATAACATTTGAGAACTATATTTTAATGTACTATTCTGCTTAATATCTTATCAGGCCAAACCTCAGGATACTTTAGATCTAGCCCAAATATTAAATAATGACTTAGCTGCTACAGTAAAAAAGTACCCCAAGAGGTTTATTGGCTTGGGTACATTACCTTTGCAAGCTCCAGACCTGGCTGTGAAGGAAATGCATCGCTGCGTGAATGAACTTGGATTTCCTGGAGTACAAATAGGAACTCATGTCAATGAATGGGACCTGAATGCACCAGAACTGTATGGTATTTATGCTGTGAGTTAATGTTTCTTTCCTTATTTTGGGGAATTCTGTAAAATGGAATTCTGTCTAAAAATACCTTGGGACATATTCAGTCATCAACCAAATTTATAGATATGTTTAAACAATTGACCCTTCTAATCTGCTTAGTGATCAAAGAGATTCAGCTTTAATTATATATGATAATTCATTACAGGATCTAATAATAATACAATATAAAACATTCTAAACCATACTTCATAATAAAAACAAAAAATATTTTTATGATATGAGTTCTCACTGTAGAATTGGCTTCTTGATTTGTGAGTATAATTGCAGTATGAAATAAAGCATTTATGCACTGTTTGCTTTTGGGTTCAAGTTACTGTATCCAGTCCTCTAGATGTAATTGATAAAATTCCCTGAGATCTTCAGAGGTACCTATAGAGCCAAAGTACCATACAGAATTATGCAAAATTCCAGTCCCAAACTGGATGTATTGATTATAATTGAATTGATAGATTGCATTTCTTAAATAGCCTGAGGTCCAGATGAGCATGGTCATTTGTCTAAATTATGGGGTTTAATCAATGTACATTCTGTATCTGTTTCACAGGTTATTATAGCTGTCAGCTTGAAATTGACCCATAGGGGTTATTTTTCAGAATGCTCAATTTATTCAAGAATCCTGTTAGTGCAGCATCTGGACTATTTGTTTTTATGGTCATATACAGTCAGTCAATCAACCTCCCCTCTTGGAGATGCACACATTCACAGAATCACAGCATGGCTGAGGTTGGAAGGGACCTCTAGAGGTCATCTGGTCCAACACCCCTGCTCAAGCAGAGCCACCTAGAGCCAGACACCCAGAAACATGCCCAGATGGTTTTTTAATGTATCCAAGGGTGGAGACTCCACAGCCTCTCTGGGCAACCTCTGCCAGTACTCAGTCACCTCTGCAGTAAAAAAGTGTTTCCTGATGTTCAGAGGGAACCTCCTGTTTTCCAGTCTGTGCCCATTGCCTCTGGTCCTGTCAGAGGGCACCACAGAAAGGTGCCTGGCTCCATCTTTACACCCTCCCTTCAGGTATTCATATATATATAATAAGATCCCCCTGAACCTTCTCTTCTTGAGCATTTCCTTATAGGAGAGATGCTCCAGTTCCTTCTTCATCTTTGGACTCTCTCCAGTAGCTCCATTTCTCTCTTATACTAGGATCCCTCTCTTGTACTGGGATCTTTCTCTTATACTGTACATTCTTCAGCTTATGTTTAACACATGTAGGAAGTAACCTCTATCACTTTTAGAAACATCCTGGGATAATAAAGGTTGTGAAATGAAGCCATATTTGATAATTAACTCCATCAATCTACCAAGCCAGTTATTGAATTGCTATTTTTAGTTTACATATGTAGATGGCAATTACTCCCTACAATCCAAAAGTTGCAGCTTTATTTATACATGTATGGGTAAATAAACCCAAATTTTTCAAATGTGTGATAATCTCCTTAGCAACAAGAGAAGGTCCAGAAATACATCTGACAAAATGAAGCTGTTAAATTCTAGTTAAGCATATGAATGACTGCTTAAATTTAAGCACATAGTTATATTCTGCAGTCAGAGTCAGCATCCTATATTGTTCTTCTGTGTTCCTTTCCAAAGATGTCACTAGTTTTGGACAAATTAATACACTTGAGTGGAGAAGGGTTATTGGTCAGAATACAGCTATATTTTGAACTCTTAGGATGGATTAGGAATAGTTCTAACTTCTTTTTAAGACAGGCAGAGGGCCAAAGGGGACAAGTGTAGAGCAACAGCAATGAAAACTCCTGAATGTAGCTGAAACAATTCTGCAAAACTATCCTAAAATGGTTCTATAAAACATTATGAGAGTCATCCTCGTGTGTGTAATGAAACCAAAAGTATGCTAATTTGAAACAAGCTTTATACTGCTAGATGGCTGACAAAAACTGCTAAAAAAACTTTTTTGTACCACGTTAATCTGAGGAACACTTGGTTTATGAAAAATATACTCTCATCAGTGTTTCCAATCCTGTACTCTCAAAAAGAAACTGAGTGTGGACTTCAAGGATATGGCCCAGAGGAGTAAATATAACCAACTACTGCTTATAGCTCTTATCTCTGGGCCAGTTTTCATTGCTAGTACTAATGCTTAGTACAGTTTTGTAGGTAATCTTTAAAGCACGGCTAAGAACTAAGATGCATTTTGGTATGATTACTCAAGATTTAGATTTTTTCTTTTTGCTGCAGGCTGCTGAACAATTAAATTGCTGTCTCTTTGTGCATCCCTGGGACATGCAGACAGATGGACGGATGTCCAAATACTGGTTTCCCTGGCTAATAGGTGAGTGTATAATTACTTTGTTTAATCTAAATTTATGAACTGTCACTGGATTATGCCCAGGAGATTGTTGCAAAGGTACTAGTACAGAGAAAAAAAGAGAGAGAGATGTTAGTTCTAAACTGTAGGAACTGGCACCATGGCACAACTAAACCCCAGATTTGTGCTGGAATATCCACGAACATAACTGTCTCACTTTACACACAAAAGAAGCAGAGGTGAGAAGAGAACCTGGCATATTCCAGATTGCCTTTGAACTAGGATAACTGGGCAATCAGCTGTACTGTGCAGTTCAGGATTGTGCTAAGTTGACCCTCGCTGGATGCCAGGTGCCCACCAAAGCCACTCTGTCACACCCGTCCTTCGCTGAACAGGGGAGAGAAAATATAACGAAAGGCTCACAGGTTGAGATAAGGACAGAGAGATCATTCAGCTGTTACCATCACTGGCAAAACAGATGTGACTTGAGGAAAAAATAATCTATTACCAATCAAATCAGAGTAGGATAATGAGAAATAAAACCAAATCCACCTGCTCTGGCATGGGGTCCCCCATGGGATGCAGGTGGATCTCTGCTCCACCGTGGACCTCCATGGGCTGCAGGGGGATAACCTGCCTCACCATGGTCTTTACCACAGGCTGCAGGAAAAACCTCTGCTCTGGAACCTGGAGCACCTCCTCCCCCTCCTTCTTCACTGACCTTGGTGTCTGCAGAGTTCTCTCCCTCATTCTCACTCCTCTCTCCAGCTGCAGTTGCTGTTGCACAATAACTTTTTCCCCTTCTGAACTACGTTATCCCAGGGGCACTGCCACCGTCACTGATGGGGCGCGGGGGGGTTCTGCCCTGGAGCCCGCTGGCATTGGCTCTATCGGGCACAGGGGAAGCTTCTAGCAGCTTCTCACAGAAGCCACCCCTGTAGCTCCCTCCGCTACCAAAACCTTGACACGCAAACCCAATATGACATACCTAATCTGCCTGTCAGCTGTCCTAGTGGTGTAGGATAAAAACTGGGCTTAGAATTCAGAAGATCTTAGCTTCCAGTCCTCTGTCCTCCCTTCAGTTAATTAATGTTCAATTCCATGTTTCTCTAATAGAAATAATGTGTAACCTTTGACAGGTGCTCTGTAACTGTTATTTTTTCAGTAGGTTCAAGCCTAATTTAAGAAAATGAAGATAACATTGAAAACTCAAGCACAAAAATAAAAAATAAAACTCTCATACAATAAAGCTTTTTTTGTTTTAGGCATGCCAGCAGAATCAACCATAGCCATTTGCTCCATGATTATGGGTGGAATTTTTGAAAAATTTCCTAAACTGAAAGTTTGCTTCGCACACGGAGGTAGGTAATAAGCCATGTGAAATACCTGTTCTTTAGTTGAGCATGGTACAATGTTATTTTCTGGTATGCCAGCTAATAGGGTTACCACTTTAAAGCTGCCACCAGCTGAGTGCTATTACCCCAAAGCAGATATCTGCCAGATCTGCTGCTTGTATGAACCCTCTCTAGCCTGCTTCAGCCAGTGTTTGAATTGTTACAACACTGTTTAAGGGAAACAAGGAGACAGGAGATGAGTAAGGGAAATGGAAAAGGAAGCAGCAGGAGGAATTTGGGCATCACAGTAGTGAATAAATGTGGAAAACAGAGAAAGAAACTAATGAAGGGGAAGGAGTAAAAAATTTCTGGTGCACACCACCTTTCTAAATAGCTGACAGTAAAACTTATGGGTCTCTGTTGATAATGTGGTTTTTTTTCCTCCTGCATATTTTCAGCTTCTGTTACTAAAATCTTCTTCTTTCAGGTGGAGCTTTTCCATACACAGTGGGACGAATCTCCCATGGATTCAACATGCGCCCTGATTTGTGTGCAGTGGATAATAAGGTGGATCCAAGAAAATACCTTGGTTCATTTTACACAGACTCTCTTGTCCATGATCGTGGTGCACTAAGGCTGCTAACAAGTGTAATAGGAGAGGTGAGTTTTAATGCTTCCAGAAGCAGGTGAGTCATTCTTTATTTAATTCTCTATGAAACGGCAAAACGAGAAGAGAAGAAGAAAGCAGGAAGAAGACAACATATTCACCCAGTAAAATCAGAACCTGAGCTATTATAAACTGACAGGCTTCTGCCATGTTGATAATGTTTTTCCTATATAGGGTTATCGAAATGGTGGTTTTAATCCAGAAAATCATGCGCTGTGGACCTTAGTTTAGTGAGGCTAGTTCCTCGTGTAAGGTTGTTCAGGATGAGTGTGCAAGCAAAGACTGCTTCATTTGGAGCCTTGTTTTCAAGTGGCTTACTTTTCAAATTGAGGTGTATATTTCAAGAAATCAAACTGTATTTCCACTTGTGAAGTTATAGGCAGAAAAAAGTCTGTAATAATGAAAGTTTTTGTGAGGATCCTAGAGAGCATGTTAAACATCATGGGCTTGCAAAAATATTTTAATTGGTAGAGGAGAGAGGAAAGAAATCTTTGTTAGTTTAGCAACCTGTTTAAATCAGGTACAGCATGAAAAAAAACAGAAAAATCCAAAACAATCAAATAATTCCTTCCCATTAATAAATGCTCGGGATCGGGTGAAGATGGCATCACTCATACCAACTTCCACTGGATCACTGCAAATCAACAAGAGACCTGTATTTGTGTCTTGATCTCTGGACTTCATGCAGTTTCTGCAGCTAGCAGGCAGATATGTACCAGCTGTCAAAAAGAGAAATTCTCTCAGTCACTCTGACAGTGACTTTCTTGTCTCAGGGGCTGTATTCCTGTTTCCTGTACGTTAGTTTCTAGGGTCATGTAGTACTTTCTTAGGTATGGGGCTGCTGCTGTCATCAGGGTCTCTTGTATGACTGAAGTTCACAAACACAGCTAAGCCAAATGCTTTCTTTATCTCTACAGAAGAGATGCTGTTGACTTCCCATTTTCATCTCCAACAGTCTGAACAGGTTACTGCAATAAATCTGTACTAGAACTGGTACAGAAGTGACGTGCCTAGGCCAGCCAAAAATAATAATGCAGAAGAAACTATTGCTTTTCATTATCTTGGTACTCTTAGGTAACTTAGGTTTAGGGCTGAGACCCAAACTGGCCAATGGTCTACTCCATATCATGCATGTCGTGCCCAGTATATAGATGAGGGTCTGTCTGGGTCAGTCTCTCTTGCTCCAGGTCTCTTGCTCTGGGTTGTCTCCCTCTGGGTCATTTGGTAAATTTGCCAGGGTCAAAATTACAACAGTCCTTTTTGGCACCCAATGTGGAGCTTGAGCGGTTGAGATAAGGTCAGACTTGGACAAAGTGTATTAAAACAAACATCCGATAAGCATTCATTATGTTTCCTAACCAAAAAGGACTGTCATCGTTTTGACCCTGGCTGGCAGACACCGGAACAATTGATCAACCACCCTCTCCTGTCCCAGGGACAGAGAAGAGAATTAAAGGAGTGAAGGGAAAAAGAGACTTGTGGGTTGAGATAAGAACGAGGGTCTCGTGGATCTCAATCCTAAACCTAAGGTCGAATCCTAGGCTAGTAATCGGGGTTGTGCTCCCTTCCCAGCTTCTCCTGCCCCTGCAGACACTGGCACAGCAGAGAAGCTGAAAAGGTCCTGACTGCCCTGGCAGCAACTATAACCATCAGTATGTGATCAGCCTTTTTCTCAGCACAAATCCAAACACAGCCTCTTACCAGCTACTGTGAAGAAAGGTAACTCTGTCTCAGCTGAAACCAGGACAGGGATGAAGTTTTAGGCACCAGATGGGTTACTACAAAAATACTAGGACTCCAGCCCAGTATTTATGTTAATTTCTGTTACCAGCCTCTAAATAGTAAATATATCATGGTCAACAGTCCAGGATGTTTTCCTGTGCATTACCTTTTGAATCTAACTGTAGTTTATAGTAATCAAATGGCTTTAAGTAGTTTTTACAACAGATTTAAAAATTTTACCGGATGTGATATGCACTTCCATTTTACAAGATACCCAAAGGCTTATAGAGTAACAGTTCAGGAATTGCCTTCTACTTTTCTGAGAAGTCTCCCCAGACCTAGACCTTGTTCATTCTAAGTATATTATTGTTCTGTGTGCAGTTATAGTATAGCAGGGATGAGTCTAGCTCTTGAATATTAAATTGCCATGTTTAGGTAGTCAGATCCCCTTTTTTATTGCCAAGGAGACAAGATTACTTGCTTGTTTCTATTTTTTTTTTTCTTTCTATTTTAAAACATTGAGAGATATGTTTTGCCGTTGTTAGAAAGACCTTGGTAAACTAGAAGTGGTGTGACTCAGCATGGCTGAGACCCCCAGATTATTCTTTTCTGGGCTGATGCTGGTTTTAAGCTGAACTATAAATGTCAAGAGCAAAGCAGGAGAGAAAGTACAACAGGATGTTTAATCTATTGCTGACAACTTTTTTTTTTTTCTGTTTTAACTTGTATAGAATGCAAGTCTCATAGCAGTTCTGCTTTAGAGTAACACGTTAGCTTTGCATCTCGAGGCTACTCTAAGCTATGGCTCTTGTGAGAAAGCTGCTGTCTTTGCACCACACTTGAACTGTAACTTCTCTACCTTTCTTCCTAAGAGCAACACACAGACTCTGGCCCTTAATAGTCATTAGTGTTTGTAACTGAAATTTAGTTGTTTGAGGATGTTGTGGATTCTAATTCAACAATCTAAAAGTCACTCAGCGATAGCATCTCTGGTGTCTTGTTTATTTTGTCAACAGACATCTGAAATTTTCTTAATGCAATAAATATGACCAGTGTACTACATGGGATGTTGGTGTCATCTTTAATTTTCCTCTGAGTATTTTGAGCTCAAGCAATGTGACATCAGGTAGAACCACAGTGCTTAAAAGTCATGAGTCAGATCCCAAAAACCTAAATGCTTTTAATGCTCCAGAGAACTTAAAAAAAAAAAAAAAAAGGACATTTTCTTTGTCTTTTTCACAGCCTAAGGCATCTTATCCTTGGGGAAAAAAAAAAAAATCACATTTTCAAGCTTTACTTTATAACCATGAAAATTAGAAAGTTCACTCTCTTTTCCAATTAAAGTTGATATTCTTCCATAATACCATTCCAAGAATCAAATGCTTTAAAAAGTGCCTAATATCTCGGTGTTTTCAGTACAGTCATGTTGGCAGACTAACAAATATAGGATGAATAAATGTGGGCTAAAACCAATGTGATTTGGTCTTGAGGATGACACTGTAACTTTATAAGCTGCAGGTTTGAAATAGGACAGCTCTCTAGAGTACAGCTAAGAGCTGTGCAGGAAGGGCATCAGTGTGTGTGAAGATGTGCTTAGACATGGCTTCAGGTCCTTAGGGAACAGCCGTTACCTGGCATCGGAATGTAATGTGCTGGCTTTGAGGTTATGAACATTAAAATCCAGTGACAGCTGTTATGAGTCATGTACATTTAACTTCATCCCTTCTTAGTTTTGGGTGCAGGTTAATCGGAGCCTATCCCAGTTAAAGGAAGCAGAAGTATATATTTCTGAGAAAGAATTCTGTAAGACTGCAAAATTCCTGCAGTCTTTGCTCCACCCATGATGAGGTAGCACGAAGTGACTATAAATAAACACAAAATCCCTAATGATGCTGGCTATAAAAAGTGAAGATCTGGGTTGACAGGAGATTAAATGATTCAGTGAATCTCTGCAAAAACTTCCCCATGGTGATTCCTCAAGAGCCATCCCCCAAAGATAAAACATTCTGGTGAGAAGCTGGAGCTGAACTGGCTATAGCAGTCTGGCCTTTTTTTGAAATGTACCCTGATAGCTGAAAACAAGGTGAGATTAAAGGCAAATACAAATTTTCTCTAATATAAGAGGACAAATCCATGCTTGATGCTCTTTAAGATTCATTTTAAGATTCAGGTCCCTATTACCGTGGAAAAAGTTCTGTTGAGTAGAAGCGTCCACTGAGGTTAATCATTAGCCATATGTACCTTTCCAAAAGGAGAGATGCACTGATTAAGGTACCGAACTACAAGTCCTCTAGGGAAAACTGACTTTGCTGATATACTTTGGAATAATATAATAATACATCTATTATGCTAGGAGTATTATTTATCTGCAGAGATTTCACAGGACTTCTCTGAGGCTGGTTGCTAAATCTCCATTTTATAGATTGGTACAAAACCGAAGCCCAGAGTATAAATGAATAACCTAATGTGACTAGTAGCAGGGCAGTAATGCTGCTTCTAAATTTTTCTCATTAATTTACAGTTCTTGGTTTTACTGCTAATGAATAGATCATATGATTAGCTGTGAAACAGTTTAAATTAGAGGAAAATAAAAATAGAATTTAAATAATATATATATTATTCCAATGAGGGCACGGCATTTATTTCTGCTTTGGTATATAGGAGACATAAACAAGAATGTACAAACCCTCCTGGCTTACTTAACCTTGACTAATAAACAGCTGGGTGAATACTGGGTTTCCGTCTCCTTTACTTAGAAATCCATTTTTCTCTTATAAAGCTAGTGTGTTTGCTGTTTGGGGTGGGTGTTGTATATAGCATACATTTGGTGTTGATATCTGAAGGAAATGTCTTGATATCAGATTGAATATTATAAATAGAATAACGTATTTAGCTGCTTAAACTTACACACATACAAATATATTTTGTTTAATCTACACTCAGAACTTGATTTAGTAGGCAGAGGACTATAAAGTCTCCTATTCTAATCTTATGGCAAGAATTCTTCCGTAAATTAGAACACGACAATACAGAACAGAACAGTAGAACGTGCATCTTCTGTTTGTCGTGTAAGGTTCTGTATGGGTTCTTCCAGAGACTCTCGGGTGACACCTGCTGGACGTAAAAAAAAAAAAAAAAAAGGCATTTCAGTAACTGAGTTCAAATATAACATGTGCCCCAAATTCATGAGCTTGACTTCAAATTCATGAGATGTTTAAAAAAATATATTTTAATTAAAACTGTGGCTTTCAAATATTCATGTCTTCAGGAGATGAAGCTTAAAGGAAAATAGACTTTTGATAAAATCAAGAGAATTGTCAATAAGCACTCTCTAAGGTAGATAAAATAGGGAAATATTATTCCAGTTTGAAAATGAACCTATAGCAATGGGGAGCTACTGAGGATCTGCCTGTTTATTTTCATCTCTGATAACAGGAAGGATGCATACAGACTTCTATTGAATTTTCTTTTCACTGACTTGCTTTCAGAAACAAATTATATCATGTCACTCATATTCTCAGACATGTTTCAAACACACATCTAATATCCAATCCCAGTTAGACACGATGATGTCTTAAAAAAAAAATATAGGGTTCCAAAAAGATACAAAATTTTGTAAATGAGATTTTGGTTTTGTTGTCTGAAGCTGAATACTAATTAAATTAAATATTTTTTATTCAAGTTTTTGTAGTACTTCTACACTGTACCATGCTTTAAGTAGTATCACATTGCAACTACTACAGCTTTTAAAGTTATCACTCAAAAGATAACACTGATTGCTTTGTATTTTTATTACACATTTTTCTCACATATTTATAATTTTGTCTGTGTGTGTGTGTGTAGTCAGAAATTTCAAATTCAGGAATGCAAATCCAAGCACCTTTTCCGAGTTTGGTGGAGAACTTCCTGAAATTCTTAAATGTGTCAAAAACTCTCATAGTCATTTTGGACTGCACACCACAGTGCAGAGCATGCAATGAGCATGAAAAAGAACCCAAAAGTAAGTTGAGAAACAGAAAGAATTCTGTGTATCCTTGAGGTAGACACAGGGGAAGCTTCTAGCAGCTTCTCACATAAGCCACCCCTGTAGCTCCCCTGCTACCAAAACCTTGCCACGCAAACCCAGCACAGTCCTTTATTGGCTATTTAATTATGGCAACACTTAACCAAGATTAATCACCGCATTTTAAGCAAACTACTTGCAAAAGCAGCATGAGTAGTGCCACAGAACAAGAGATATGTTTATGTTACGTTTCAAACCAGCAAATCTGAGTAGGAAATTACCATTTGTGTCATATTCACTTGAGCAATGTACCCTCATTCCCATGGGCCTGGGATTTGCATTTTGAACTTTCTGTGTATCAGAATAAAACTATACCAAAGTTTAGTTACACACCACAAAAACGATCAATAACGTGTACTTTTTTTTTCAAACTTGAATTCACTTAATAAGCTCTTGAGTCATTGTTTTCAAGCTTTGTTATTTTCCTAATAAAAGTTGGAATACAAAGATTATCTTCATATTAATTTATGCAATTTATCAGTCCAATATATACATGTAATTTCCTGTGGTTTATTATAAATTCCAGAAACCACATGCAACTATATTGTTTAAGTTTACCACAAAATGTACAACATGTTTTTTATTACTAGGACAAAGTTATTTTGGGGACAGATTACCCTTTTCCACTGGGGGAACCGGAACCTGGAAAATTGATTGATTCAATGGAAGATTTTGACAATAAACTGAAGGTATGATCTTTATATTTGGGGGGGCTTTTTTTCCCTCCTTTTTAAGCCTCTGGTTTTGGAGCTGAGATAAAACACTGAAAAATCAGAGTAGTACAGATGTCTGCAAAGACTGAAGAGGCCTTTTAGTCTCTTTGCAGCAGTTCATTTCAAAGCACGAGTGAAAGCATTTGAGTAAATTATAAATTAAGCACACACAAACATATGTCTGTGTTTTGTTTTTACAGGATAAACTCAAGGCTGGAAATGCTCTGGAATTTTTGGGTCTTAGCAGAAAACAATTTGAATAATTACAAAGATACGAAAGAGACCAGACTTCAGAAATAACACAGAATCCTTAGGGATAGTTCTATTTGCATATCACAGAATCACAGAATGTTACAGATT
>NW_010138226.1:0-11361 GCF_000699245.1 Pterocles gutturalis | reverse complement strand
GGAGGTGCTGGAGCAGAGGTTCCCCTGCAACCCCTGGTGAAGATCACGGTGACACACATTGTCCCCGTGCAGCCCATGGAGAGCAGAGCTCGCCTGCAGCTCATTGAGATGTGGCTGTGGAGGGCCCCACGCTGGAAGAAGTAACTGTGCCCGAAGGAGGCCGTGAATATGTGGAAGAGACCCACGGCGGAACTGCAGCCCGTGGGAAGGACTCACATTGGAGCAGTTTGTGAAGGACTTTCCCATGAGAGGGGCCCCACGCTGGAGCAGGGAAGACTGTGAGGAGCCCTCACCTGAGGAGGAAGGAGCGTCAGAGTCAACACAGGATGGACTGACTGCAACCCCCATTCCCTGCCCCCTGCACCACTGGTGGGAAGAAGGTAGAGAAATTGCGAACAAAGCCTCTGGGCTCGCGAAGAAGGGAGGGGTGGGGAAGAGGTGCCTTTTAAAGATGTTGTTCTTTTTTTTTTTTATCTTGCTCTGTGTTTGTTAAGAAAATTAAATTGGTTTTGTGTTTTCCCAAGTTGAGTCTGTTTCCTGCCCGTGACCATAAGCAGTGGGTGAAACTTACCTGTTCTTGCCTCAGCTCATGAGGTTTTTAGCAAGAGGCTGCTGTGGTGTTTAGTTTGCCAGGTGGCCTTAAACCCCAACACCCCTTCCTGCAGAATTTGAGCTTGCATTCTAACTGGGAGGGGAGACATCATTTTTGTGTACAGATGGAAATGTTTTTAATTTTTTTTTTCGTGACCATAAGCAGTGGGTGAAACTTACCTGTTCTTGCCTCAGCTCATGAGGTTTTTAGCAAGAGGCTGCTGTGGTGTTTAGTTTGCCAGGTGGCCTTAAACCCCAACACCCCTTCCTGCAGAATTTGAGCTTGCATTCTAACTGGGAGGGGAGACATCATTTTTGTGTACAGATGGAAATGTTTTTAATTTTTTTTTTTTGTTGCTGATCATTTTTGTGTACAGATGGAAATGTTTTGAATTTTTTTTGTTGTTGCTGAATTAGATATAATTCCTCTTGCATCCTTGAGACGCTAAAAGAAAGTTGAGGGCTGAGTTTTCCTGATGCACTGATTTTATAGCATTGTTTGCTTACACTGAATTACCTCCAACTGGTTCCACAGCATTGCAGGTGGTACTGCAATTCTCACATCCATCTCCTGTGTTTTAAGTGATTTTGTTTACTTCATACAGTGCAATGAGGTCTCAGGCTCATGACTGGAAGTTCATTGGTGCTTTACTGATAAACACAGATCAAAACAATAATCTTCCAGTTTGATCTTTTTTGTCTGGAGTAGTCTTTCAAGGTTGCACCTTCTTCTGCTGTACATCCTTTGTCCAAAAGTTCTTTGTTCTCTGTTCCCTTCCTACTTGTTTCTTTTCTTCTTTCCCTTTATTTCAGTCCTATGTCTTCTATATTCTTTTGGTTTGCTTTGTTTGTGTTTGAGAGGAGACACACCTGAATGTAGCTGGCTATTTGGACTTAACTTGGAAGTCTTCCTTAGGAAAGCTTTGTAAGTGAAGGGCTCAGTAATTTGCCCTTTCAGCTCTTAAAGCTTTTTCCACCAAGAGCTGAAAAGTTTCACTAATTTTTCTCATCCTACCTGCAGCTTTCATTGCCATTTGACGGTCTCACACACCAAAGCTTGCTTTGTCATACCTATGAGAGGCTGTGCTGCACAATTCTTACATCTGAACCAACTTATATTTCCCTTTTCCATTGTAAAATATTTCACCTTTTCATTTCAAAACACCCATGCAAGTGTCATCCTCTCTCCTGACCTTTGTCTCTGCCTTATGAAACAGAAACAGAGATCTAGATAATTATTGAAGGCTGGAC
Organism: Pterocles gutturalis; assembly: GCF_000699245.1. Lineage (NCBI taxonomy): Eukaryota > Metazoa > Chordata > Aves > Pterocliformes > Pteroclidae > Pterocles > Pterocles gutturalis. The sequence goes on along the minus strand of NW_010138226.1, from coordinate 9,519 downwards.
TCCTGCACAGTTGCATCCAGGAGACCCTTCTGCAGCTGCTAGATGTTCTGAAAATGTGTAAAAAGGGGACAAGGGGCATTTTGATGTTAAACAAGGATTGCCTGGTTCTTATATGGAGATTGCATATATGGAGATTGGGATTAAAGATGAGAGGAATAAGAGTTTATTTGATAACAGAAGGGGGTTTTTTTATTTGTGAAAAAGTGTTTTTTGTACCAGTCAGCTGACTTGCCAAAGTTCAACTGAGGAAAATGTAAATCTCAGTAAAAACAGTTTTATTTTTTGGTTGCAAAGACTTCTTTGTATATGGTGTTAATTTCCTTTCCATCTGTTTACTGGTCTACCTTAACAATTTGATTACACATGTGTTTTTGTTTTTGAGAGACAGTGGATGTGATACAATCTCTGTTTTAAACTGTTACCATGTAATTAGCAGGGAAAGATGTCTGATCCTCCTGCTTTGCCACTCAGGGAGCAAAGAGGAGCTGAATTCAGGGATTTGGGTCCTTGGTTGGAAGTCCTTGTGTAAATTTGACATGGGCTACTTCCATTTCAGAGAGCCATCTCTTTCTTCAGTTTAGAGCTGTGTAGATGCTAGGACCATGCTTGCATGAAGCCAGGGAGTTACAGTGAGTTTCTTAGTCATGCCCTATGTACGTCTTGTATGAAGTGGGCTTGCACACAGATCTTTCTTACTCAGCTAGTTATGCTCTCTTATACAGTAATCAGTAGACCATATAGCTTTTAAAAGATTCCTTTATGGAGTCTTTTGGCTAGCACTGAAAAGTAAGCTTTGCTCCCTTCTCAGAGCTTCCCATCTTTAAAATCAGACATTTTGAGGTGTTTCTGCTACATTCTTATCAAAGCCATGCCTTGAGTTTTTGATTGCTTTTGGAGCTAAAATTTCACCCATTGTGTTTTAGGGTCCACTTTTACATGCTATTCTCTGAATGACACTTATTCTTGACAGTTCATTTCCCTTCAGTGGTGTACTGGTGTGTTTTGTTCTGAGAGTGGTACCCAACTGACAGTTTAGATCCTGATTTTGTTTAAGCTCAGAAACCCATGTGTAGTTTTAAGCTCTATGTGAATTTTGGACCACTGATGACTAGTGAAACATCTAAGCACAGTCTGTGTAAAATACCTTGGCAATTGCAAATGCCTTGTAGAAATTTGAAAACATCTGTCTCTGTCCCTTCTTTGTCCCAGAAAAAGCTCTCTTTAGTTTGGGTGCAGGGGCTGCACTCCCTCCTCTGAAGAGGAATGCTCTGTATGTCAGTGACTTCCTGGATGCGATGGGGTTTTGCATTTGCTTCTGGCAAGCAGTCAAATGTGGTTACAGGATGACCACCGTCCACTGCATGGGGCAGTCACTGATGGGCCTTTGGTGCACTGGAAATGAGTTAGCTGTGAATTGCTTTGTGTCTTCGTTTGCTGGTAGTTTCCCCTCTCCCAGCTGGCCACCTGTAATGTAAATGGAGTGGGAGTTGATGGTTTGTGAACTGAAATCCCTTTGCACTAGCAAGATTAGATTCCAGTGTTTGTTCCCCGGGAAGATGAGCCTTTCAGCCATACCTGTGTGGAAAGGTGTGTGACACCAGTTTTGTGATTTTTTATTTTTTATTTTTATTTTTTTCACTGACTCACCATATCCTAAGCTCACTTGTGGGAGCCAAATCAGACTCAGGCTATCTGTCCTGCTGTTGAGAATTTATTTCAATTTTTTTGTGAACCATCCATATTTTCCCACTTATCTTTCACAGTGGAGGAGAGGAGAGGAGAAGAGGGGAGGGAGGGAGAAAGAGGAGGGGTGGGAAATAAAAAGGTGCACAAAGATTAATTTGCTGTGTAATTTCCTCTTTAGGAAGGAGGGAGAGGCGCATCTGGGAAAAGAGCTTATCAGACCTCTAAGCACATAAATGAAATACTGTCCTTTCTGACAGACACTCTGGTGTCCTGAGGCAGTCACTTGCTCAGCACTAAAACTATATGACCATATTCATGTTGAGGAGACATGAGGTGGTTTCCTGTGCATGTGCATTTTTACTACCTTTAGCTAGTTAAGGGCCCTTGGTGCTTATCACTTTTTAATGATTTGTTCTTACCCCTGCTCCTTGCTTCTGGCTGTTTGTTCTTTACTACTTAGGTTATTACTCATGTTCATGCAGAGACCTGAGAGTTAATAGAAAATTGGAGTTGCTCTTCCCTTCCCTTCTCCTATAAGGTTATCTGGGACAGCTTCAAACACATTTATATATGGGTTTGCAGCTTCTTGGCTTCTGACTATGTTACAATTGTGTGGGAAGCTAGCAGCTTATTGAAATTAATTTATTTAAATTTATAAAGCTACTGATTAATCATCTTTTAATGCAGGTATAAATTTAAGAGCAATATATAATCTATATATTAATTGTAGTTTTTTACATTACCCTTGTAGTAATCATACATACACATTACATACCTATGTATATATTTAGCACAGAGGTCACAAAGTCAAGTTAATATTCAAAAAGTTCTCTAGTCCTTGCTTAATTTATGTGCATGTCTTTGTTCCATTGGAACACAGGGCTTTTAGGTACATACTTGTCTTTAAGTGTTGTATATATTAAAGCAAATTAGAGAAGAGGGTTGGGGTTTTTTTTTTATAGTATATTTTAGTTTTTATTTTAGTGTATTTCATCTACTTAATGGTAAAGAAATGGTGGTTATTTTGTGTAACCTTAAGTTACTTAGGAAGATGACTGTTTTCTTGTAAGCCCTGAGCCTCTGACTTGGGTGCTTTCTCCTTTCAGATACTTGCTCCATTAATATAGATGCAGATTTGAGTCTTCATAGTTGCAAGAGGAGCTCTTTGTGACTGTAGCTTTAATCCCTTTGCCTGGGAAGAAGGGTTGGCTACCTGAGCAGACTGTTCTGTCAGCCTCCAGGGCAGATTACAAATACATTGTTCTGCCATGGAAAGGGTGGACTTAGATGAGCCAAGGCAGAAGGGTTCTGCCTGGGCTGATGTGTGTCCTCCATCTCTGATCCCTCCAGACTTGGGATGGATCTCACTGCCTATGGCCAATATACATGTATATATTAGTCTTTTCTCCAAGGTCACAAGAACCTTCCTCTTTGAGGATGATGGGTGTGATAGCACATAGGTTTTTGCTATGGCTTGTCTTGGGAATTCTTTGCAAGTGAGAGGGTTCAGACCTGCTCCAGCCTTTCCTGTGCTTGGGTAATGCTATAGGGTTTTTATAATGGCTAGATGGCTTCTGTGGTGAATGGCTGCATCAGCAGCAATGCTAGCAGAAGTCTAGAGGTGGGAAAGCACATCTTGATGTGGGATGCTGCCTGCAGTGTCCTTGATGTCTTGAAATACTGTGTAAAGGAGCTGAAAGACCAGTTACTTCTTGGCTTTGCAGTTACCTGCATGTGGATCCAGAGCTGTACATATAGAATGGGGGCAGAGGTTTTTAAGTACAACTGTTTTAAACAGCCGTTGGTTCATCAGGCTGATGCTGCTCTTCTCTCCGTGACAGTCAGGTTACGCTTCAGTTATTTGAAGAGATTCTCATTGCCAAATATTTGACTCAGCATTTAACTCAACAGAGGCAGCAGATCTTGCCAGTGGGAAGGAAGGGAACAGAAATGAGCTGCTGCAGCAGAGTTGGGTAAGGAATCACCCATCATCAAAGGGCCACCAACGAACAGCAACCATGTCAGTAGATTTGCAGGTGTTTCCCTCCCAACAGATGCTTTCTGCTTTTTCTTTGAAACTTCACCCTGTTGCGTGTCTTAAATGTCATACCAGCTAATTATGGGGCTGTTGTATCCTCCTTGGAGGTGGGGTGAGGAGTGCTGTAGAGAAATAATGGACTGATTTATTGATGGGATTTACGAGGCAAAAATTAACTTTATAATTATTACCTTTCAGATAAATATAACAGCAAGTCTTATACAAAAAAAAAAAAAAACCCACAAAAAAATCAAATCAGGCTTGAACCTCTTCCTCTTGCTGCTGTGCCCTTGATAAATATGCCTAGATTCAACATTCCTGCCATGATTTTCAATCTGCCAAGGGCATGAAGAAGTTCTTCCTAGCTATTGAACTCTAAATTGCTGCATATGACAAACACCAGGAGGAGTTAAAATGGTTTTGTACAAGTAACTCAGTGTATCCATCACACTTTCTGTATTGCATGCAGTGGTTCACATTGAAGCCAAGAAAGATGATTCATACTGCTTTCTTCTCTTTCCCATGTAAGTAGCAGAGGTAGCCCTTAGAGCAACACTGGAAACAGTAAATGCCTGGCTCACAGCCATGTGTTACTACTGCTCTGCTGGGCCCTGTGATAATACTGTAATCAGATGAGAGAGAAGGTAAGAATTGTTATTCTCCACAGGAAAATCAGACTATAGTACTTAAGTACTAATTGAAAAATATTTTTAAGGAAGTGTTGAAATTAGCCAGCAGACATTTTTCATTTATATGGCCTATGCTGTCAGGAAACGTCCTTTTTTTTTCTGCTCCAGTATACATTATTTCAGATGATTTGTGAGACCTTATGCTCTGTTCTGAATTTTCATGTGAATATTAACACCCCTGGGATACGCTGCCTACCCAGAACACAGATGTTTTGTGCTCCCTTAGCATCAGTCTAAGTGGTTACACTAGAGGCGAGTGGTTTCCAGTAATCATAGAATAGTTTGGGTTGGAAAGGACCTTTAAAGGTCATCTAGTCCACCCATCCCTACAATGAGCTGGGACATCTTCAACTAGATCAGGTTGCTCAGAGCCCCATCCAAGCTGACCTTGAGTGTTTCCAGGGATGGGGCATCCACCACCTCTCTGGGCAACCTGTTCCAGTGTCTCACCACCCTAATTGTAAAAAATTTCTTCCTTATATCTAGTCTAAATCTACTCTCTTTTAGTTCAAAACCATAACCCTTTGTCCTACCACAGCAGGCCCTGCTAAAAAGTTTTTCCCCATCTTTCTTATAAGCCCCCTTTAAGTACTGAAAGGCTGCAATAAGGTCCCCCCGGAGCCTTCTCTTCTCCAGGCTGAACAGCCCCAACTCACTTCAGCCTTTCTTCATAGGAGGTGCTCTAGCCCTCTGGTTATTTTTGTCACCCTCCTCTGAACTCACTCCCAACAGGTTCATTTCTTTCTGCACTGAGGACTCCAGAGCTGGACACAGTACTCCAGGTGGGGTCTCACCAGAGCAGAGTAGAGGGGGAGAATCACCTCCCTTGAACTGCTGGCCACGCTTCTTTTGATGCAGCCCAGGATACAGTTGGCCTTCTGGGCTGTGAGTGCACACTTCCAGGTCATGTTAAGCTTCTTGTCAACCAGCATCCTCAAGTCCTTCTCCTCAGGACTGCTCTCAAGCCCTTCATCCCCCAGCCTGTATTGATACCGGGGGTTGCCCCAACCCGTGTGCTGGACCTTGCTCTTGGCCTTGTTGAACCTCGTAAGGGTCACATGGGCTCACTTCTCAAGCTTGTCCAGGTCCCTCTGGATGGCATCCCTCGGGTGCGTCAACTGCACCACTCAGCTTGGTGTTGTCGGCAAACTTCCTGATGGTGCACTAGATCCCACTATGTCATTAATGAATGTATTAAACAGCACTGGTCCCAGTATGTACCACTGAGGGAAACCACTTGTTACCAGTCTCCATCTGGACATTGAACTGTAGACCACTACCCTCTGGATGTGACCATCCATGCAATTCCTCAGTCACCGAACGGTCCACCCATCAAATCCCTATCTCTTCAATTTAGAGAGAAGGATACTGTGGGGGACTGTGTCAGAGACCTTACAGAACTCCAGACAGATGACATCTGTAGCTCTTCTCTTGTCCACTGATGTAGTCACTCCTTCATAGAAGGCCACCAGGTTGGTCAGGCAAGACTTGCCCTTGGTGAAGCCACACTGGCTGTCTTGAATCACCTCCTTGTCCTCCATGTGCCTTAGCATAGCTTCTAGGAGGAGCTCTTCCATGATCTTCCCAGGCACAGAGGTGAGGTTGACAGGCCAGTAGTTCCCAGGGTCCTCCTTTCTACCCTTTTTAAAAATGGGTGAGATGTTAGCCTTTTTCCAGTCATCAGATGTATCGTGAAGAGTAGCTTGGCAACTGCATCAGCCAATTCCCTGAGGACTCTGGGACGCATATATACTATATGCATATATGTCATATGCATAATAATACTGTGAGCCTATCAGTTGTTAACGTGTCACTACTATCACATGAGTAGGGTTGGGTTATGTGCTGGCTGCATCCCTTTAAGATGGGAGGCTATGGTGTACAGGTGTAGCTCAAGGGGACATTGAAGGTAAAACAATCTGTTTGCAGTTTTGGGACTCCTGATTTGATTAAAATTCTCCTTTACCTTGGCTCTGAACTACATTCCTGTCATGCTGCTGCGCTAGGTACCTTTGGGTATTTTTCAGAGCCTGGCTAATTGAAGTACAGGCTCCAGCTTGGATCGAAACTGCTGTTGTGATCAAGATTGTAGATGCTGCTGCTGCCTCCTTGTGGAGTTCTTTCCATGAAGTACTAGGACTTCAGTTTGTGGTTTTGGTTCTCCGGGGCTTTTATGAAAGCGCAAAGTGGAAGCTTAGGGCAAAGGCAGCTGTGGGGAACAGTCTTGCTCTAATACTTGCTTGTGAACTGAGATGTTCTCATCAGTTCTGGAACAACTGCAGCCCATTAGCAAACACGTGCGTAATCCAGTCAAGGTAGTGAAATGCTTGGACATCTTAAGCCCTGTCCTTCAGATACTTCCACACGCTTGTTAACTCTTTACCCCTACAGATCTGTCAAAGGGGCTGACAGTTCCATTTAGCCTAAAATGCAAGTTCTGTATTTCTGTTGTTTCTTCTTTTGCATACCTTGGTGACCCTGTGATGTTCACATTCAAGGATGTTTTTCCTTTCAACAGCTGTGTTTTACTGTGGTATTAGCATCTTAATTTCCTGAGATGTCTATGAGACTTGCTGGTTTGACTACCCTGTTTGTCTCAACAGACAGGGAAAAGGAACTCTCTTCCTTTTTCTCCACCCTTTTCAGGACAAGTCTGTGCTGACACAGCCTTCAACTGCAGGCTAAGTTGTGGCTGCAGGGGGTCTCCCAGACGTGCAGGAGTCCCCACAGCCTTCTGCACAGCAAGGGTGGAGGGGAATAGAAGATGGGAGGAAGGTGTGCTGGGAGCAGAGCATGTCAGGCTTATGGCTGCTCTGCCAGCAGCTCTTTCAGAGCAACAGTGACAGAGCTGGTAACTTAATCTTCCATGTCCTTTATCATGTTTAAACTGTCACCTATGATCTTGGAGGCCCTGGGTCCTTCAGCCCATGGAGATGAATACAACCTTGGGGTACACAAGAGGGTTCGATTGGTGTGTTTTTCACAGGAAGCTGCTACCATATTTGTGGCTGCTGGTGTGGTGTGTCCTACCCAAATCCCTTTGACAGTTTCAATCTTTTCATCTGTAAAATGGGAGATGAGTTTCTTCAGGTGATGTTGTGGTGATAAAGGCCTAATATTAAAGTGTTGTCTGAGAGAGGGCAGATGATCTTACTGCCACCGAGGCAAAAATACTTAACCATGGAGTGGCCTGTGGGAAGCATCATGGTGAGGCCATGAGCAATACCCAGGGATCTCGCAGGCAGTGTTTTACCCTTGGTTTCTCATTTCAGTCTAAGTGAACATCATTCACTTACCAAGCTGCCTTTATGAGCATGAATTATCTCTGCTTCCTTTACAGACACATTGTCGCTAATTACGTTTGCAGGTACGCAGTTGGCACAGCTGTAGGAGAGAGAATTGGTTTGTCTGTGTCACCCTGATGACCTGTCATTACTGATGACAAAATGGGAACCTGAAAGAGCACAGGTGACACCGAGCTTGAATCAGAACAGCTACCGAAGCCATCTCCTGCCTTGGGAAACTAGCAGGTGACTCTCCCATGCCATTCATCTGAACACACATTGCATACAGCTGCAGAAGCAGGCCAGTATGTCCCTGTAGTGCTGCTAGGGTGGTTCCTAATGGGGATGCAGGGATTGTTAGAGTGAATAGTTAAGCATAGGACAAATTAAGATAGCTAGTGTGCTTTTCCGTAACAAGTATATGTTTTATATGTATAAGATATGCACATATCTGTGGAGGAGAATAAATATCTATGAATTTGTCAGGTTGGTGTACAGACATGTAACCTAAGTGTGTGTGTAAAATGCGTTTGATCATACTTACACCTTTGTAAACCTAGTATTTATGTAAAACTTGCATCCTACATCTCTTAAGCCTGCTTGAAGCAGTTGAGCAAAGTGGGGTTTGGCCATTGAGATACTCATCAAAAACACCCTGTTCCCTGTCAAAGTATATTCTTGCTTAGAAATTTTCGATATTTAGGTGAAGTCCTGGTCCTTGTTACATCAGTTTTAATATTAGCTTTTGCAGAACCAAAATGCCATCCTCTGTGTGTGGAGTCCTGATCTTGGTGTCCAGAAGCCCAATGCTTTCGTTTATCTCTGTATGTATTTATCAATACCAGGACCTTTTTGTCAGTTCAGGCATAAAATTTTTTTGTTCTCTCAAACGGAGATGCACTTTTGGCTCAAAAGCACTGCAGGAGGAACAATTTATTTTACAGCCTGTTTCTGGGACTATAAATAATAAATGCTGGGATTTGGAGTGATGCAGGCACTCCTGCAATATATACGTACAAGGCAAAGATTCAGTAAATAATGATTTAACAGCTCTTTGTTAGTCCTAAACCATGAGGGGTCTATTCAGACTTCTTTGCTAGCTTGGTGAGTATTGTTTGTGCTGTACTGCTTTTTAGAAGGTCCATAAATGTGAACTGTTTTTCTTTTGTGGCGCTGTTTTTGGAGGCTGCAACTTTTTGAGGAGTATTAAATATTTATCAAACTTAGGTCTGAGCCAAGACAACCTATTCAAACCTCACTAACTTGCAGTAGGTTGGTGGTGCTGACAGTTTGAGAAGAGATTGGGGCTGCCACAGTTGGTGCCTTATGGGGCAGTAGTAATAGACTGCTATTGTTTCGGAGTTGTTGGATGTATTTGATTATGTTTCCCTCCTGAGCTCTCCTCCGAGTGGCACAGGAAGTGTCAGGGATGCCCAGCAGCTGTGCCCAGTGCATGGCCACCAAGGGCAGGGACAGGCCCCTGCGCACAGGCACTGCCTGGGAGCCAGCACCCCAAAGGCCTTCCTGCGAAGGATGCTGGGCGGAGGCAGTGGGTGGGGCTGCGCATGGGGGGCACCTTCACAGTGTCACCGCCCGGCAACACCGCAGTCTCAATGCCCCGGGGCACTATAAAAGGGAGCCACTGCCCTGTCCCGCTGACAGAGCTGGCCTGGGGGCAGCCTGAGGGCATCCGAGAGGAAGCCCTTGAGGAGCTGCAGGAATTACTTGGAGGGGGCTGAGGGAGGAAGACCTGGACGAGGCTGCTGGAGCTTCTCTGCTCCAAGGCCAGCTCCTGGCAGGACCATCTTCAAAGCTCACCTGA
>NW_010138225.1:0-16081 GCF_000699245.1 Pterocles gutturalis | reverse complement strand
TCCCTTCCAACCTGGGTCATTCTATGATTATTTTAAGCAACTAGCTTAGGTGCTCCCATTGAAGTTCAGTGAAAGAGAGTTTATAACTACAAGTTTAGCTTGTGTGCTCTGAGTTGCCCTCACAGATGTCTGCTTCTCTACTGAATCTTTATCTGATAATACTGTTTTATAGACTTAAATGAAATCACTAGATCCATTCAACTCTTAAAAGTTAAGCAGGTGCAGAAATGATAGCAGGAGAATGTTTTTTTACTTCACGCTTTCAAAGATTGCTGCTTTGCTACAAAGTGTAAACGCAGCTTAGTGACAACTTGTAAATGCTTTAAATATTTTCTACATTAGCATCAGTACTTATAATTGAGCCGTTGAGTGACCTTGAGTGAGTAATGGAGTAGAGAGCCCATGAAAATCACAGACCATTTCAGGACGAACACATGCAAACGTGTCCGTATAAAAAGCAGTGACGTTGCTGTGTTTAATTACTTAATTTCAGAAATCAGTTTCGAAGTTATAAAAAATTTGGATGGCAAGTAGATCATTGTTCTTTTCAGCTCCGTAGGGAGCCACTGTGAACATCTGCAAGACACTACTTCCCACCAGGCAGAGCAAGGCAGGTATTGATGAGAACACACATGAGAATAATTATACCAAACACAATTTCAGAAACACAACTGGGGAAAATACCAAAAGGCTTGATAGACCTGAAGTGTGAGACTCCAGTATCCATGAGGAAATCTGCAGAGTTCCTGTGTATTTTATGGAGTTATTTGTCAATTTTATCAATAAGCTATGACAGAATTTGGCTGAAAGACTTTCTTGTGAAAGGTGTAGGTGATGAAGGTGATGTTTGGCAAGAACTCCAGAGTAAGACACTACAAGTATGCACTCTCTGAGGCAGGGTTGTTGTCCTTTTTTTAGAGACAAAAAAACGGTGGAAAATTTTCTGACCTGTGTTAAAAGCTGAGTAATATGTTTTGAAGCCTTTCATTCTTCCAGTGAAGACCTGCTTCCCCATTGCTTTGCAAAGTCATCTACAGCTTAAGCTGAACGTGAAACATAATAATAGGCTTCAATTTATTGCTGAATTACAGTAAGTACAGTGCAATGCAGAAACAATTCTGGCAAGTGTTTTGAGCACAGCTGAGGAGGATACCAGCAGAAAGCTGTTGACAGTGCTGTTGACATCTGATGCTTTTTGAGACAATCTCTGTGATGTAAATTACTCAACCTACTACTTAGAAGCACTGTCACAGTGACAATGTAACCAAACACAGGCAACTTCTGTGCATCACTGAGATTCAGCAGGTGTCACAAACTTTCAGAGGAGACTGAATGCACCTGGTAGGGGAAGACCTTAAAGTCACATAATGTATTTGAGAAGATATGTGTCCCACCCTGATACCCCTTCCACACGCAGACCCCTCCCATGAATGTTAACTGCTGGGGAAAATCAAGGCCTGGGCACACAAAAGCAAAAAATGCTGAACTAAAGAAAATTAATTAGGATGGTAAGTTAGCAGCAGTGCCCCCTGACTACAAGTGAGCTGATTTGTTTAATGGTTCTTCTGTAAACTGATACTGTAAGCAGAACTGCCTTGAAATTCCCAGTTAAATCCCCATAATCACAAAATGTTGGCTAGCTGAAACTAAGTATTTCCCTCAAGAATATAAGTATCAGTGTGAAAAAAAAATGGATATGGTTTCTGGTCAAAATTTAAGTATCCCCAGAATTTAAAAACCAGTCTGAAAAGGAAGGGTCTTGCACATGGCAGTATGTGAGACTGAGACAGAAATTGTAATAATATGTCTGAGAAAGCAGATTTCTTCTACTTCTCTCATATCTCTGGTGGATGCTCTTACTACTGATTCTTAGAAGAGCATGGCTGAGATTGTCTCAGCCTCTGCTTTCTGTTGAAAAACTTCAAGATATTTTTCACAGTGCTGAAGGATCATTTTTTAAACATCTTGGATAAGAAAGACTATTTGCCACTTACTTTACTTAATATCTCCTCTCACAGGAATCTCAAGAGACAGTGTAATGAAGACTGCATTACATGTGGCCACAGGTACAACACATTTCAAGCACAGACTTGAGGCAATGTTTGAGTCTAAGCTTGCCCCATATCTTCACTGCATAGATATAGGTAGTTCCTCAGATGTGAGCTAGAAGTTACCTGTCAGGCCCACTGGAGCAGAATCCTTGGACATAAGGTACCCTTTAGCGAGGACACTGCCGTGTGGCAACCCACAGTGTAAATAGGTTGCTGGCATGTGTTTCATCTGCCTTTGTAGTGAGTTTGTGCACCTTTCTGCAAAAACATTGTCATAGCCTACAGCAAGCAAGGATGGCCAGAATTTTTCTGCCATCTAATTTGCACTTCCTTACAATAAATGTGGATGTAACAACTGTATCACATTCTGTGGCATAACCAGCTTATTATTCTACTGTGATTATGTGGTAATGGGGCCATAGAAATACGTTAAATAGTGTACCTTTTACGTGAAATAAAATCTTAATACATGTTTAATAAAGCTAGGATTCTCTTTTGTGTTTTTTAAGCTCATAAAAGGAGGGTTGATTTTCAAATTATTTGATAAAATTTATCCCCAGTTATTAATTCTAAATTTCTCTGTATTCTAGAGAACATAAACATACATTAAAGATTAAACCTCTAGGCATCACATGGGATATGGAAAGTGATTTTTCTGCTCACCCCTAGGAAGAAAATGCTGAAATTAACCTGAGACTGAAGATTATTGGACAGCTAGACATAAAATTTTGTGTTTGATAGACTCCAATGGATTATTTTTCAACTACAGGCAAGATAACTTTCGTTTGTGAAATTTTATCATATGAGATATCTTATTATGACTGATGTGAAAAAGGAATTAAAACCTCCAGAACAATCTTGTTTCTTGTGCTTCTGATTAACATGTTAGTGCTAATTAAATACACAACTCTGCATGATGCATGGGAAATTAGCGGAATAATTCTAACATTAAAAAAACACTGAAAAGGTATCTCGCTGTATGTAGACACTTGTTTAACGTATAAGTGCAACATCAACACAAGTTTTAAGAATATCACAGTTGCAAAATTAAAGCTTCATATGCAGCAAACCTGGCTTGTTTGAACAAATGCAGTTTGCACATATGTTAAGAAAAGAATTGTACTGAAGACATATGACACGCTACAGAGAATAAAGCAATCATTCATAAAAATCCACTTAGAATAACAACATGTATAATGGCTCCTAATTTATTCCAAGAGAATTTGAACCATATGGCCCATATTACTGCATTAATGTACTGTATCTGTAAAACATACTTGCTTAAGTGTATGTTATATATATGTAGCATATACTACAGAAAACATCTTTAAGCAGAAATGGGCAGTCTCAAAAAACACTGAAACTGGCAAAATAATTAAAAAAAATACAGTGGCCTTAAACTAAAGGTAAGTATGTGGCCTAAAATTGAAGCTGCCTCAAAATGTCTTTTAGTCACACTGGAAACTCAAATCTGCTTCTGAACTTTAAAGCTCAGTTATTTCTCAGCTGCAGGACATGAAACACCTCACACTGCGTCTATAAGGTATATGAGAATGGCAAACAATGTAGACCAGACTAATGAGTTCTGGTGATTTAATATGAGACAATTTAAGAAATTTCTATGCCCAGCTGTCTGCCCTGCCCTTCTGCCAGAAATTAGTGCCCTTAATACAGTTGGCAAAATAAGTGGGATGTGTGCTTCTCAGCAAAAACTATTTTTGTCAGCTGGTGTTCTCTCAAAGTGCTATCACTTTCAATTTTTGTTCACCGTACTTGCATGAGTGTATGAGAACTTTACAGCATCTGAGGGCTTTGTTTCACTATCCTTTTTGCATTTACTAGTGGAAGTTATCGGAAGGGGAAAGGTGGGTCACCACCTCTAGCTGTGGAGATAAGCTATTTTGCTCATGAATAATAGGTTGCAGAAGAAGTTAATGCAAATATGATAGCTGGGAATTGCCTTATAAATCTTAGTGTAGACTGCCACCACCTTCCCGTGGATCCATCCCAGCAGCAAACTATTGCAGTGGCTGGAGTGTATCGACTACCTAGCGTAGCTGAAGTGCCATAATAAGGTTTTCCTGGGCTTAAAAGATTACACTCCTTTTACAAATCCTGCACATCACAAGTTTCTACAGGGAAACCACTCTAAAGAGCTGTAATTTCCCTTTTGGTACTTAAAAAGGTATTTAACAGACAAATAAATTCAAGGACGTGATTGTCAGGTGCTGAGTGGGCCAGTGGTTCCTTTGGGGCTGGGAGCAGCAGGGGGTCCCCGGGGTGACAGGGCAGTCCCACCACCTCCGCCAGGGAGCACAGCAGGCCGGGGGGCAGCCCCAGCCCTGGGTGTGTACGTGGGGACAGAGACGGGCCAGAACCCATGGGTGGGCTTGGCTCAGCAGGGCCCATGGCCAGGCTGTGGGGAGCTGGAGACCAATGTCCTATCGCATCACTGGGGCAGAAGCTGGTGGCCCCAAGGGGCTGAAATGGGGGTCCTGGGCCACAGGCAGGGTGGGGAGAGCCCCAGGGAGGCTGTGCAGAGATGCTAAAGCCTAGTAGGGACCTCAGAACCTCAACAGTGATCCTGGCAGTCCACGGCCATTAAATTTTCATTAAAGTTCAGCTTTAAATTTCCTTGGCATGATACAATCCTGAGGCCAGAAGGATGGCAAAAAATGAAAGAACATAATTCAGTAGCTCAGTTGTCAGACTAATCAACAGGGGTTAGAGAAAGTGTGGTCTGAATTCCATTGCTCAGGCAGTTGGGGTTTTTGGCATTCAGATGACATTTGGGTGTTTGGTGTCCACTGGTAGAGTGACTACTGTGTTTGAGCTCGAGAGTGCGTGGCACCCAGAAGAGAGGCCTTCATGATACTCCTTCCAGGAGGAAACATAGGAGCCAAATGCAGATATTCTGAGTCCTCTGGATCCACACATTGAAGCATGGATTCACTCCACTGCACTCTGGGCACTGTAGTGAGGAAATCACAGACAGGAGCTTAACTGTCCTCCAGGGGTCATTCAAATGTTCAGTCAGATGAAACCTATCTCGGTTGCTTGATAACAAAAACCAGCAAAGATAAATGAACTTCTAAATTAGGAGCTTCAGCTTGATAGCTAAAATTAAGATGAATCTGAATCCCAATCCTGAGATACTGAAATGCTTAAATTAGAACTACTTAATGAAGTGCTCTGATCTCTCCCTTAGACTTTCCATGCCTCTGTTTTTCACCTGTAAAATAGGGATAATGTTATTTTATCTTTCAAAAAAATGTCAAGTAAAGTCAAGGCTATGAGGTGCAAGGACCACAGCATTAGCTTCCTCACCTGAATAAGAGAAGTGGGCACAGCTCTCCAGAAGATGAGAGTCAAATACTTCTAAAAAAGAAAAAAAAAAAATAAAGCTGAAAGAAAACCTTGAGATGAACACTGGTTTCTTATTGATAATCTCTTTGTTAAAACAGGAAGACTTCAACAAGCACAGAAAGTTTTGATTTTTCTCAGTTTATGATCTATGTTCCAGTGGAAGCTGAAAAACACATTTGTTCATTCTCAACCTTAAGCAGGAAGCTTTAACTCAGTTTTGGAGATACACATTTTTAGCACATGATGAATGCAGCATTATGTTTTAGGCCTTTTTATGTCAAACTGTTTTCGTTGATACTGGTGCTCATTTTTATACACCAATGTTTCACTCGTCCCTCCCTCTCTTTGAACAACAGGTGACTTAGCTTATTGTTTTTCCAATATTCAATTAGAAAATGCTCATGATCAGCTGACTAATTTTAAATGACACACAGTTTCCATAGATGTGCTCTCACAGCTTTACAGCTACCGAACATTGTGACCTAGGATGGAAAATAGCTGGAGGAGGTCTGGCTACAAAGTTTGCTCTGTGGAAGTTATACTTTGAGGACAGCAGAAAAAAATTACATTGAACTGTTAGAAATAGATTACAGGAATAAAGAAAAAAAGAACAGGAACTGGGAGTTGATGAAAGACTACCTGCAAGCTCTTTCACTGGTCACTTCAGCAATTTTGGTTGTGAATTTGTAATTTAAAATGTAAAAAAAAAAAAAAAAAAAAAACAAAAACAAAAAACAACCAAACAAAAAAGCTTGCTAAGGAGGACTAAATTTAACTACATGTTCATAAGCATGTCTCAGGATTTTTTACAAGTAAAAGCCTTCACTCCTGCTCTGTCCTGCTACATGTGGATGAATTTCTGGTCTGCAATAGAGCTCTTCCAGGGGTAATTAGGTTCCACTCACATGGACTGAATTATAGGATAAAATCCCAAGGAAACTATCAGGCAAACTGTAATAGCAATAGAGAGTACTTGTGCATTTAAAGATTTGTATATGGCTTTCTGTTTTACAGAATTACAATTTGAATAAAGATAAGCTGAACACACAGGGGTTCTCCTCAGCTGTGATTTGCACTTATGCAGATAGTATTCAGACATTGTGAAAATATGTTTTCAAGCAAGTAATTTGGACCTTTTTTTTTTACAATTTTAGTGTAAAATCTGGGATTTTGAATCTCTAGAACATGCAGTCTTTTTTTTTTTTGTGATTTAATAGACTTGCACTCAACATACAATCAGTCTTAGTTCTGATTTTGGTCTTTATAGATAAAGTTAAATGTGCGTTACTGAAAACTAATGAATTTAGACTTTTAAAATAGAAAATGGCTGTGAAGCCAATAAGTAAAAAAAAAAAAAGATATATATGCATAAAAACATATCAGTAAGAAGACATATCTTATGAATTTTTTAGAAATTCAATGATTTTGAATTCCTATCTAACATCACTAAAACACACCTTCAGAAAACTAACACTTTATTCCATGCAAATTACCTCATTTAGGTTCATTTTTATTCAAAAACGTGTTACTTTTTTACATCTGTTTTTCACTGGTTATATTTATAGATATTTTTGCCTTACAGTTACCAATATTGGAGGTTTGGAAGGATAGAAAGCTTCACTAGAAGAGTCTTGAGATGTTTCCCATTGCCTGGAGATACATATTAGTACCTCCTAGGAGTTATAACCTAAGCAAATAAAGTCACTAGAAGCTTTGTCACTGGTGGCGGTGGATACAAGACTGACTTCCTGGCAATCTCCAAATATGAAGAAAGATGAAAGTCTAGACAGGCTAATAACCTGATGCAATATCACAGTTTCTATGTTCCTGCTTCTTCTGTACATCATTAAGCCTTTGTTGCAGTTACTATAAACATGGGTAGATGGCCACTAATTAAAAACAACACATTAGGAATTCAGACTTTAACTGTACCTTCCAATACTTGTTAATTCAAGTTTATGCTGATGAACCATAAGGACACTCCTAACAGGCAGGAAAGTTATGATGTCACATATTTTTTATGGAAGGGCTTTTATAGGGAAACAGTTAGAGGAAAATAAATATCTTTATGGAATGTATCTATCCTCTTACTGGAGGAGACTTATCATATAGCTGACCCTTTCAGCCTTCCTTCCAAATTCCTTCTTATCATAAGCCTGAACGGGGTGTGGACATATTTACATGCCCTATATTGAATACTCTTGCTATCGTTCACACACCTTTTGACAAAAATTACTAACATTTTTCATTGTAAAAGTTTGAAGTCTCCACCAACTTTGGAAGTTTTTGTCTCACTAGTTTGTATGATCAATATTCATCTAACTTGACTTTTATTATAAATTTGTGAGATGTCTAGTTTGAGTTAGTAGTTATCTTTTGTCTATAATTCCTCTACAGTCAATGAAAAGCTAAGGTATCTCAAAAGGGCAACTGTTCATATTTATCTTAGATACACATTATAGAATGGGATGGACATTAGAGAAGTTTATCTTTCTCAGCACATGATAGCCTGTACCAGCTGAGGTAAGCAACATGAATTTCTGCTCATTTTCAGATCCTAAAGTCCAGGCCTGAACTGACTAAAAAAGAGGTCACCTTACAGCTAGAGTAGTTTCACAGCATTTCTTATAAAAGATTTAAGGAGAATATATATGCCAGGGAGCCAGTAGTCTTCACAACAGTTAATTTAGCTGAAGATTCCTTGATTTAGTTTTTCAGTTTGGCAATTTTGCTTGCAATCAAAGGGCAGGGCTATGACATGAGACAATGTTCTACTCGGGCATTTTTAATTAAATTGCTCATTCCATAAAACACAAACACTTTACGTAGAAATAAGTTAATCTAGTACACCTAATTAAGCATTATATATTGGAGCCATGCATCAGTGATTTGAGTTATATCAATGGACCATTTCATTTATCGAGGCTGACAGCACAAGTTCTTAAATACAACGATAAATGAGTTCCCTTCAAGGGAATGATACTTCACCTTGGCAGTTTGCTCTCTTTCTTAATGCTTTAGAGACAGCTAGGAGCAATCAGTTCATAAGCATCCTAAACATGCACTCTTCCATTTGCTTAGTTTCTGTAGTCTCTCTCCCTCGCTGAACTCTTTAGGGTTATCTGGAGGTGACCATACTTTCCGTTCCAGTCTAATCTTTACAGTAAGAATCTACTCAAGAGCACATTTGTATAACCATTTGTATAACAATCATGTCTCTTACCAAGTAATTTTGAAGACAAAAAGCAACTCTGACTTTGTGAGACACACAGCTGGCTCTGTTTAATGTTGATGAGTGCATATCTCAGGACAGAGTGGAATTTATTTTACCCACTAAATAGTGCTGAAGAAACGTTTCTTTCTCCTCTTTCACTTTCTTTGTTAATACAGAAGGATGTAGTTGCCTGAACTCATTGAATTCAATGAAATAAAACATAAATCTTGTTGATAAAAAGCAAGGTATTATAGCTCACTCAAAGGAACTTCTTTGGATGAAATCCAGCAAATAATGTCTTAATCATATATTTCATTCAACTTCATCTTTTTTTCTTTTTTTCCCCTGTGCAGGATGCTTTCACTTTCTATGAAGGTCTTAAACTTTCACAAAACACCTAAATATGAAACTATTATTCACAATTGGTATTTGATGGAACCTGTAATTCTGTTGCTGCGTGTTTTTTTGTAGGCTGTACCTTTGGCCAGGCTACATAAACTCAGACAAGCAGATACAAATCATTATATATTGTTTTACTGAAGAATAAGCAAACTAAATGTCTAAGAATAAGCAAACTAGATGTTTACAAAAGACTTGGAAATGCTGTTCTCTGTCCCTTTACAGTATTTAGGACTACTATCTCTAAAATGGTTTTAGAAAATCCTCTAGCTTCTCTTATCACTAAAATTAGTTTTATCCTCTTGCAAATCAAATTCCTCTTATCTGGAGTTGTTCTATAATAAGGGCTCTCAATGCTTTCAAACTGATTGTGTGGATAAGTGTCTGGCTTACTCAAGCTGCCTGAACACTTGTCTAGTTTTAACTGAGATGCCTTGGATGTCCTAGGATGTCCTATCTGTTTCAGAAGGGCATGCACCCTTAAACCTTCCTTTATAACCATTACCCTTTGGCAGAGGTCTCAAAATCTTTGTGCATCTCAAATGACACTAGATGCTTACGTTCACACAAGAGAACTGAGCCATAAGCATTCTTCTTTGTGGGGGTTTACCTGCAAAGTATTTAGACATGCTGCCAGAAATGTAGTACTTTCTACACTGTGGATTGCAGACAAGGTCTATGTTTATGTACCTTTTACTTTTGCCCATTTGTGTTGTCCCCTGACATGTTGAAAGCCAGTAAGAAAAAAATGTAAAGAAAAAAAAGTCCTTTGTACTGTTGTGTATGCTGTTACTTGACTGTGAGACAATGTCCAAGAGACTATCAGTTTCTAGACAAAACTAGCCCTCACCTAGTTATTTCAGGAAAGAGCTTAATTAACCATTGAAACCATGGAGCTTCCCAGTACTGAGAGAAACAAACTCTAGTTTCTCTTACAGTGTATGAAAGTCGGGGTGGATATTGAGTTTCATATACGATTAACAATACTCACGTTCTTTAACTCCCTTGCACTTCAGTAGGAATAGACAGCACAGAGAAATGGCACTCCTACTGTTGATCCCACAGGAAGATGTAACAGGATGCATTACAGTGTGAAGCAGCTTTGTCCTCTGTTGCACACTGGGGTCCTGCTCCCTTGATTATTTAAAATTACTATGTATTAATTTTCACAACGGTACCATTTTGT
Source organism: Pterocles gutturalis (assembly GCF_000699245.1). Taxonomy (NCBI): domain Eukaryota; kingdom Metazoa; phylum Chordata; class Aves; order Pterocliformes; family Pteroclidae; genus Pterocles; species Pterocles gutturalis. Next base: position 5,865 of record NW_010138225.1, on the reverse strand, counting down.
GGTGAACCACTGCACTGGGTCTGGTTGGGATGGAATTTTCTTTATAGAAACCCATACAGTGCCACACTTTTGATCGGTGACCAAAACAGTGTTGGTAACACACCAAAGTTTTAGCTATTGCTGAGAAGTACTTGCACAGCATCAAGGCCTTTTCTCTGTCCCACTCTGCCCCGTCCCCTCAGTGAGTTGGCTGGGGGTGTGCAAGAGACTGGGAGGGGACACAGGTGGGATACCTGACCCAAACTGACCAAAGAGATATTCCATACCATGTAACATCACGATCAGCAATAAAACTTCGGGGGAGAGGAGGTAAGTTCTTCCAAAGTAGCCATTGCTCAGAGACAGGCTGAGCATCAGTCTGATAGTGGGAGGTGGTGAGTGATTGCCTTTGCATCACTTTGGGGTTTTGTTGTCGTTGTTGTTTTTGTTTTATTTTTTCTTTTTTTTTTTCTTTCCTTCACTCATTGATCTGTCTCTACCTCAGTCCATGAGATTTTCTTGCTTTTGCCCTTCTGATTCTCTCCCCCATCCCACTGGGGAGAATGAGAGAGCAACTGAGTAGTGGCTTGGTGGCTGGCCAGAATCAACCCACTACAGCCATGTACGTCCTTGTCAGTCTAGTTCATAGCTCTAAACACATCATGGAAGCAAGCAGAGCCTCTGAGCCCCCAGTGGGAAGTAAGCCAGGCCAAACTTGCTGGCTTGGGGAGAATGTGCACACTCTCCTGTGCTAACAGTAGAGGCTGGAGGAATACTTGACAAGTCTTGGTTCTTTCTCTCTGTATTTCTAAGCAGAATGTAGAAAACAGAATAGGGAAATGCATAGTTCCTTCAGGATACGGCCAGGAAAATGACCTGTATTGTTGTCCACAAAAGCTCCTGAAAGCTGTAGCTCAGAACTGTGCAGGGAGACAAAGCGTAGCTGGAAAGTATCTTAAAAGTCTAATCAGCTTCTAGAGTTGCTCCAAAAAATACTTTGTTATCTGTTTCATCCCACAAAAATAGCCTGGAGTACAAGCACGCAGAGTTTAGAATTATCTTCGTGTTTTTGTCTATGGGCTTGTCTTGTGTCTGAAAAACAGGTGGAGTACAGTTTAAGATTTCTAGATTTATTCCAGCTTTCAGAAGAAACACATATGGAGGAGTTAAAAAGAATATTTATGCTCTGAGAATAGCAACAGAGAGAACTTGCCCCAGGTGGATGGTGGAACCAGTGGCTCCAGGACTGATAGTACTGACATAGTAGCCAAGATGATTAGCTCCGATCATCAGGCCGGGAGTAGAGATGTGCTAATGGAGGTATACAGCCTTTAAAACCTAGTCTGGGATTTCTTTGCGGTTCTACTCTGCCCTACAAGATCAAGACTCTTGCAATCACAGTCCACCACATGGTGCAGGCGTGTTCTTAGCTAGCCAGGAACTGCAAGTCTGTGTAGGAACACTGATGTGTTCTTGCAGGCAAGTTTGAAACAATTACCCAAAGGTCATGTAAATATTAAAGTGCTTCATGCATTTTTTGTTAGCGTGCTCTAGTGCCTTCAAAATGTGGCTGGGACTGTAACAAATACAGTACTCTGAAATTGAATGGGTGGGATACAGTTAACTCTTGCAACAACGAATAGAAATGCATACAACATGACTCTGTGTATGTATGTTACAAAAAACACCTCTAAGGAAGAGAAAATAGATAATACCCAAGTAGCCTGGCCTGAGAATACTATTGTGTCCATCCGCATGCATCCACACATAGACACTGTACATGTATCACAGTTTGAAAGATCTTCTAAGCCTTGTTATCTTAAATTAGACCATGGCTACCATGCACAATTGGCAAGTATCTGACGTGTGAAATCAGCTGTCTGCAAGATCTAAGAAAAGGAAATCTGAGACAAACTGAGCTCTGTTGGCTTCTCTAGTCTGATTAGTCTATGCTGTCACTTGGAGTGAAGCTGGATCTTTGGATGTCATTCTTCTGTTGTCTTACATGGTGATGTTAGATATTTCTGCTTGTTCCCATTAGTGTTTCCTTGGAGTCATAATTAATTTATATTAGCAAAGACAATTTCCATTTGCTATGACAGTTCTCCAGCTCCCTCAGGCTTCTCAAATAATAATAAATTATCCAAATAAGAGACATTACTTCACTTCTGCTCCAATGTTTTACATTTTGAGGGTCTCTAAACCTATCCAGTACTGCATGTTTAACAAATTGGAATTCAAATGGCCTGCTAGTACTCACCCATGTTCCTAATGTGGCTTGACTTCAGTCACTTTTTATTTTCCTTACAGTGATGTGCCAATCCATTGATCATAAAAAGTTATATTTGGAGAACTACACATGGTCTTGCTGAGAGGATTAAAAGGGTGAATTTATAGCTTCCCAGTTGGATGGAAGAATCCATTTTTCATACTTGTGTGCACACACAAATGATTAAGAGAAAAAAACATGTTTTGTCCTCTTGACTACAGTCAAATTCAGTGATCAGTGTCCCAAATCCATACAATCAAATCCTGAACTCATTTTATTTGCATAATTGCTCCATCACTCATAGCTCATCTTACATAGTTAATAAATGGTTCCTTGTCAGCAGAAAAAGTGAGGGAAAATGCAAATTGTTGGTTGGAAACATTTTGTTGATCTTGCATTTGGGGTTTAACCCAAGCATTTCAATGATTTTTTTCTTAGCTGTGCAATACTGGAAGCCCTGCATGTGCAGATTGGTTCATGTCACGCTCCACCACTGTTAGCTACTGTCAGTAATTGCTACCATTTTATTTTCTGACAAACCTTCCATTTTAAGGATTGTGGCTTGGCAGCTCTGTGAAATAAGCTTGAGAGTCTTGCACTCTCTTATCTCTTATTTCTGCAGAGATAAGTGACCACTTTCCCAGAACCCAAACTATTGCAGCAGTTAGAGTGATTAATAAACTTGATGACAGTCTCTCAATAAGCTAATGAGTGGAATAACCTCAGGGAACCAAGGATTTGCCTGCAAAATGGATGTATGATTGTAGCATGAACAGCAATCCTAGCTCTATTGTACCTTGCATGGGTGATAACGGCTGTGACTACAGATAGTGGAGGTGTTTTGGTATATGAGGCATCTTTTGCCTCTTTTACAGGCTGGAGGATGAAGGGATTGAGAGCAACCTTGTGGAGAAGCTCTTGGAGGTACTGGTGGATGAAAAGATAGACATGAGCCAGAAGTGTGTGCACACAGCCCAGAAAGCCAACTGTATCCTGGGCTGCTTCACAAGAAGCATGGCCAACACATTGAGGGAGGTTCTGGCCCTCTGCTCTCGTGAGACCCCACCTGGAGAATTGCATCTAGCTCTGGAGTCCTCAGCACAGGAGAGACATGGACCTGATGGAGTGGGTCCAGACTACAGCCACAAGAATGACCAGAGGGATGGAACACTTATGAGGACAGTCTGAGAGAGCTGGGTTTTTCAGCCTAGAGAAGAGAAGGCTCCGGGGAGACCTTATTGTGGCCTTTCAGTACTTAAAGGGGGCTTACAAGAAAGATGGGAATAAACTTTTTAGCAGAGCCTGTTGCAATGTGACAAGGAGTAATGGTTTTAGGCTGAAAGAGGGTAGATTTAGATTAGATACAAGTAAAAAAACATTTACAATAAGGGTGGTGAGACACTGGAAGAAGTTTGCCCAGAGAGGTGGTAGATGCCCGATCCCTGGAAACATTCAAGGTCAGGTTGGAGCTAATGGAAGGTGTTCCTGCTCATGGCAGGGGGGCTGGAACTAGATGATCTTTAAAGTTCCCTTCCAAACCAAACTATTCTATGATTCTATGATTCTTGCAGTCTTTTCTGCCTCTTGTTCCTAGAATCAGGTATATCAGCCCTTGTAGGTTTATACAGCCTGCATCAAAACCTGTGGTCCACATTTTCACTGCTATTATTATCTCTCCTAGTTAAAGGATGAATAGACCATTATTTTCCTAAGATACAGCTGACGTGCACTGCAGACAAAGCCTGTACTGACTTACCAATATCTTCGGATAGGATTGTACCAATTCTCTAGTGTTTCAGCTTTACACCAGGGGTGGATGGATGCATCATCCACCCTACAATTTCCACTCAGCCAGTTCACAAGCTAGGTAAACTGGCAGCTGAGGTTCTTTACAATGATTCTCCGGAGAGCCAGTCTTTCTGCCTCCAGCTGTGTGCATACATGGTAGGATGGAAAACATAAAAATATGTTTGTGTAATTACAGATGAAGGAAGAGAAGATGACAATACATATAAGGAAGTTTGAGTGCATGGTGGATGCCTGAAATGTAAACCACTTATGTGTATAAATAGCAGGGGAAGATTTATATGAGTAGAGCCTGGCCTCCTCTGCAGTTTTTATTGTTAATCAAACAGGACAGACAGACTCATGTTTTAAATGGAGATGGCAGACTTAATGCTTTTTTGTTTTAGGTCAGGTAACAAATGCTTCAGGTAACAAATGCTTTCCCACTCCATTCTTTTTTCCCATCTTGCATCGAATCATATAGTATAGAGACATACTGTTCATGAGATGTGCTTATGTAAGTCGGATCATGTACCACAGAATTTCACACAGGGAGAGGCACTCACTTTTTGCATGAGGTGCAACATCAGCACTTTTTCCTGATATAGATCTTGACATCTGTCTCATAAGCTCTCCACATGGGAAAGTAAGATTCTACCATGGGGAAAATGAATTTACCATAATGTGAAGGCAGGAGCTGAGTGCTAAAGGAGTCATTTAAAACTCATTTAACTTCCTGCCCCATCCCAACCGTACACAGCTGCATTAGTCCACATTTTCAGCTGTTCAGACACTTTTGAAAAGTGCAGGCCCTCACACTGAAAAATACCAGTGTTTCAACTCTAGAAGTTCAAATGTCATGAATTTGATTACAGATAACACTGAAAACCTTGGACTAGAAATAATGAGAAAATGTTTGCAGTATTCTTTATCTGCCTTGCAGGTTCTGCACATTCAGAGCACACTTTTATCAACTCTCCCAACTGGACTTGAAACTGGATTGAAAACTTTGTAGAATCTTTTATTTTTTCCTCAACTAAAAAATATAACCACTGTTTTGAGGACCTGGGGTTTTAAATAAATGTCTTAAACAAATAAGAAGTCACAAGATTTAAAATAAAATAACAAAAATGGGCAACACCGGACCATAAAACATAAAAGTTGACCAAGTTCAAAAAAGTCTTGTCCCAAATGCATCGAAGGAGGAGAATAGGAGAAAAAACACACAGGTGTTCCAATAATAAGAAAACAACATTACTTAGGAAGGAGAAAAAAGCAAGCTTGGGTTAACCAAGGAGAAATCCTCATTTTAATAACTCTGAAAACTGCGCAGTTAGCTTATTCATGCTCCACACTTCAATGAATCAGATCTAAATTGCTCATCCCTTCCCATACCTGCCTGTCAAAGCCTGCTTCTTCAACTTCAGCCACTACTGTGTAACTCTCTCCTGTGGTATCCTCCAAGATGTGCCTCTCCACTAGTTTTGCAGAACCTCATTTGTTTTCCAAAATCTTGTTTGTGATAAGATGCTCCTGGTCCCTCATCTTGCAGGACCAAGCTGACAGGGAAATATTACATATTATTAATGTTATTTAAGGGACATACAAATAACATGATATGCGTTTCCCTTGGTCTCCCAATATTTGAATACATATACAATATTACCATACATATATGTAAAAATGCATCTAGTAATCTATCTAGCTCTAGCTATCTTTACTTATTGAGACGGTTGAAGGTTCAAAACGATAAGATAAAAAAAAAGCCATGTAAGCGGTATGTAGCAACAAATATGCATTAAGATAAAATCATAGAATCATAGAACAGTTTG
>NW_010138224.1:0-1064 GCF_000699245.1 Pterocles gutturalis | reverse complement strand
TATTATTTCGACATCTAATTTTTTATTTCCTTCTTGCTATAATATTTGGGCAAAGGGTTTTGTGGCTGCCTGCAAATTGCCCTGCCCTCCCCTTGCTCATCAGCACTGCCTGAAGCCGCCGTCTCGGCCACAAGCCCCACTCCCAGTTCTGCCCAAATTTCACTCCCTTTAATGTGCTCAGCCTTTCTTGCTGCACTGTGACCCCAGCCCGGTCTGAGCAGGGTGCAGGGATGGGTTGCTGGGCTGCACCAGGTGGAAGCCATGCCAGCCAGCCCGAAGTCGCTGGCATCAGGCCATCACATCACACCCTTTATGATCTTGAAATGTGGTTCCCCAGGGCCCAGCCGCCTCTCTCCTGCTGCCAAAGAGCTGGCTCAGGGTGGCTCTCGGCAGGGCAGCACTCACCCAGCGAGGCGAAGCCCATCCTGGATGAGCCAGAGTGCTGACCCAGCCCAGTCCTGGGCTAAAAAGTCCTCCGCCGGCTGGTATTTTCTTTTGTTTCTGTTAAAATCTTTCCTTGATTGGATTTCTGCAGTAAGATGCACACACACGAGCCCCCTCCTGCCGTCTGGTTTTATTATCGTGGGTGGACTTGGGCAAGTTCTCCTGAGGGACGGTGGCCGCTGCATGTGCTGGTTGAAGGGCAAAGCCTGGAGAAATTCAGCCCTTTAAAGAGCATCGAGGGCGTTTTTTTGGCTGCAGGAGGAGATGGCCGGGAAAGTTCAGCAAAGAAACTGGAAGGAAGAAGATAAAAGGACCCACATGGTCAGTCCTTGCTCACAGAGCACCTGGGGATCCGGAGATCTGAAATTTGCATCCTGCTGCCACTGCCCTGTGTTGCTGCTCCTCAGGCAGCGTGCAGGATGGAGCCGAAGGCTCGCTGTCTGCTGGCCAACACCACCACCATCTCACCCTCGTCCTCAAATCCCCATGGGTGGCATTGCAGATGCATGGGAGCTTCCTGGCCATAGCTGGTCCCTTCTCCATGCAAGCTGGAGAGGCTCTGGAGGGCATCCCACCCCTACATCCCACCTGGGCATCCCACCCGGGCATCCCACCCCTAC
>NW_010138223.1:10608-11471 GCF_000699245.1 Pterocles gutturalis | reverse complement strand
CTTAAATGGGTGTACGTGGGCAAACAGCGTTGGTGGGCGTAAGGCCTGCTGCGGCCGTAGGTTGAAAAAATACGAGTGTTACAGCTCACAGACAATGCCAAGCTCTGCTTTATTGTCATCAGTTTGATCAGTACAAAAGCAGACAGCGTATGTTTCACTTTTTATTCTTTTTTTCATTTTAATTAACACTTTACAAAGTACAAAATATACTGTCATTTATTTTGGAACATTAGGATTTTTTTTCTTTTTTTTTTTTCTGTTTTGTTTTATTTTCCATACAGTACATAAATCTCAGCTTTTCAGCATAAGACCAGCAAAGAAAAGAAGCGTGTGCACTCGCTGGGAAAGCAAAGCATCCACTTCTCAGCTCCAGAGCACGCTCCTCAGCCGCTGCTAGGAGGCCGGCAGGCGGGCCACCAATGCTTTTGGTGTCCCCTCCGCCCTGTGTCCCCGAGCTCTGCTGCCACATGGCCGGTGCGAGCAGCCTCCCCACGGCCACAGCCCAGAGCAGGGGGTGCAGCATGGGCTCCTGCACAGGGGGGACCCTCCCAGTCCAGTTTGCATTAGTCTGGTAATTAAAGGGAAAAAATACTGATTTTTTTTAAATTTTTTTTTTTTTTTTTTGCTTCCCCCAAAGGAAAGGCTCCCATGGGGTTCCAAAAAAAACACCTAAATTAATTTTCCTTGTTGTGTGTGATGTTTCTCTCCTTTGGTGGGTGGCTGAGGCCAGAAGTGTTTTTTTCACTTACAGAGAAAATGATGCATAAATAACTTCTTTCTTTAAGAAGGTCCTAAAGATTTGTGTTTCCTCCCCAGCTGCCCAGCACAGCCGTTTGGGAGCAGAGGGGCAGACCCTGGTCTGA
>NW_010138223.1:9131-10586 GCF_000699245.1 Pterocles gutturalis | reverse complement strand
CTGCACCAGGAGCCTCTCTGCTCTCGGGGCATTCGGGTTAATGCTGTGGCCATCCCGGGCAGCTGGGGAAAATGGGGGCTCCTGAAGTCCAAAAAAAGGGGAGAAAGAGAGAAATGCTGAGTCTTGTTCAAGCCAGTTGCGACACTACTAAAGTGGCGATGCGCTACGGCCGCAGAGGGGCTGACCCCGACCCGTCCAGCTCTGAACGTGCCCAACGCAGCGGCTTTACAACAGAAACCTGCCCCGTCACCCCACAGCCCCCAGAAACCAACTAAAAATCTGTCCCTAAGCACTGATGAGGACGATGAGGCTCCATCTGTGCAATGCACCCTCCCAGTTAACCCTCCAGGGTGCCATACGGGGCCCAGCGAGCAGGAGACACCGGCTGGGAGCCAGCGCTGTGCTGTGGGGACAGATCCTGAGTGTGTTGCTGGGGGCACAGCAGCACCGGGGAGACCTCAAATCCCAGCACCACCAGGACCTGCTGGCATGGCTCGGTGGCAGGAGTAGGTGAGTGTGTTCATCAAACTGAGGTCATCCCCCCCCAAATTTTAGTGAAAACCCAGGAGAACGGGCTGCCTGGAGAGTTGATGGAGAGGGAGGGAGACTGGCTCTTGGAAAGGCTGATCCAGAGCATCCAGAGCTGGATCCTGCTGCGAGTCCCTGCCCGGCAGCCTCCTCCCCGCCTGTCCCGAGAACCGTGGCCATCCAACCGCTTGGGTCAGCAGGACGAGTGTCCCCTCGCTGTCACTGCCACCCCCAGCTGCTGCAGAGGCAGCAGAAAACATGCTGCCACAGTGCTAAACTGAATGCCCCCTCCTCAGCTTTGCGACTCGTAAACCCCAAATCTGAGCCTGCAGCCCACGCACAGGGGAGGGACGACAGGAGCGACCCAGCCACAGGCAGTGGGGACAGGACTGCGCTGGCTGTGACACCGAGCACAGCCCTGGGCTGGCAACTTGCTGGTGAGTGCCACCACCGTCTGCATCGCCGGGCAGTGGCAGTACTCCAACAGCTCTCCCACCCCCACTACCAATGGCTGTCGGGCTAGCAGGAATATTTTCAGCAGCAGGTTTTTCGGGTGAGAGCGGAGGGCAGCCCCGGCTCCAGCACAACCAGAAACAGCAGGAAAACTTCCCGTGCCTCTGGGGAGCTGCAAAAGCACCGCAGCCCCTGCCCCAGGGACACCGCTGTGCTCCTCCGTGTCCCCACACCATCGCAGAGCTTCACAAATGCAAATAACCACCCAGAGGACGACAGAACTGGGACGGGGTGGCACGGACCCCGCAGGGCTGGGAGAGGGACCCCGGCGGGCAGCGCCTGGAGGACAGCGAGGGCACGAGTCAAATTTTAATTCTATGATAAAACTAAAACAAGGCCGAGGTCATCGAGGCAGAGCAGACAGTGTCTGTTCCTGACAGTCCAAGGGAAACCCACCCTTTGTGTGCCCTGACC
>NW_010138223.1:8598-8868 GCF_000699245.1 Pterocles gutturalis | reverse complement strand
TTGCAGCAGCAGAGCCAGCTCTTTAGGTAAATTCAGTGACCTCAAAATTGCAAAAAAACCATCATAAGGCTGGCCTTAAAAATAATTGCAAGAAAGAACCACACCAAGAGGCTGGGGGGTTTTGTCCTTTTCTTTGTGTGCAACCCCTCGCCCCTTCCGTCACCTTCCCACGTGGCAAATGCTCTTTTCCCACCAACCGCAAACCCGAGCAGGAGCCCGCTGGTTTTCTCCAGCCACGGAGAACGGCTCCATGCGGGGAGCGAGGGCCCG
>NW_010138223.1:8219-8462 GCF_000699245.1 Pterocles gutturalis | reverse complement strand
GGGCTCAGGGCCCAGCCGCAGCATCTCGGGGTGACGGCAGCAGCATTGCACAAGGGCTGGGGCAGCAGGAACTTGGAAAACGACATTTGTCAAGTTACAAAAGAGCTGGTAGGAATCCTTTGGGCAAAGGAAAGGCTTATTACTGGAATTGCAGAAATCTGGTTTCAAATCCTCAAGACACTCAGAGAGCACCAGAAAGCTGGGGGCGGGGGGGGAGGGTGGGGAGCAGGGGAACCTTAAACT
>NW_010138223.1:3589-8191 GCF_000699245.1 Pterocles gutturalis | reverse complement strand
TGCAAGAGAGACGCTGCTTCTGCCGCATCCGCACAGGGAGGGAAAAAGCAACCAACCCCCCCAAATGAAGGATGGAACAAGCCCTTTTTAGGCATCTTTTGGGTTGGGAGAACACCAGTAAAACCTCTGGGTCAGCCTGCAGAGGGGCACTCAGTGGCTGATGCACTCTCCTACGGTACAGCGAGGGGAGCAAAGTGCTCCCGCTCCGCTCTCGGAGATATTTCAACACTTCAATCCTGCCAGATCCCTGCTGGGCAACTACATCCATCTCCGATCCCAAATCCACCCACACTTCACTTACAAAATTCTGCAGAAAGCTAAAAAAGGATGAAAACAAAACCCCCAGGGAGCCCAAGGCAGCTGGTTGGCACCCGCAGGAGGTGCCGAGCTGGAGGCGGGCAGCCAGGGCAGGAGGTGTGCGGGGCTGGCCCTCCTCCGCTCTCTGCATCCTCGCTGCCACCTTTGTAGCTGGGATGAGCTGCCTCGTGGCCAGGCCCTCGCCAACCCCAGGGCAGGGAGCAGCACAGGTAACCTCCGCGAGGGAATTGCAGAGCGGGGAGACGCTGCGATGTGTGATCCACAGTCACAAAGAACCACTCAGCCCTAGGCTTGGGTGTGCAACGCATCTTCCTGACCTGACGGAGAACTGGCTGGTGCTCAGAGAGACCAAGACAGGGACATCTTGGCTCTGTACATTCCAAGGAGGTATGTTTCTCTGCACATTCACACCCTGATATTATACTGTGCTTTGACACACACTTCATTTATTGCTCCTGCTTCAGCCAGGGACATTGCCCCCAGGTGCCAGAGCTGCTGCCGGGCTCCTGGAGCCGCTCCAGCGAGGGTTCACGGCTCAGCCTCCAGCGCACGTCCCACGCTGCAGAACTCTTCTCTTCACCTGTGCTAACTAGAGCTGGTATTCCACCGAGCTGTGCTTACTGGAGATTAAATAAAGGAGGCCAAGGGATGGAAAACGAGGGGGTGGGGGGGCTGAAGAGAGCAGAATAACTCAAGATTCACGGTGGGGCATTTCCCAGCCAGGTGCCTGGGGAGGTCCCACGACCCTCGCTGGGGATGTGCTCAGAGCGTTTCTGTACTGGCTCCGTGCTGGCAGGGTGCCCCAGGGACAGCGCTGGCCCTGGACACGAACAGCCCATGCAGGGTACGGACAGACAGACAGAGAAGGTATCTAACTGTGGAGGCAGATGTGCACATCTCGGCCAATGTAAGCACACCCCAGCACGTGGTATAACACATAAATGCTATTTGGCAGAGGATTACTGGGTTTTACTCTCCAGCAGGTAATAACAGTTTAATCCAATCCAGCGTTTGCAGACGGGATGGGCACAGGTAAGTGAGACGCCTTAAGCCGCTTACGGGAGATGTCCACAAGAGTCACCGTAATAGAGAGAAAAGTAATCCTCACCAGAAATTATTTCTTGTCCGAACGCTGCTGTGAGACACTTTCACTTGGGAGTTAGCAGCTGACACTCAAGCTTGGGCTGAACGAAGAATTTCTCCCTTGTCAATCTCAGAAGATACCAATCACCCGGAGCCAAGACGGGAACATCTGCTCTGAGCACTGACGGCACCGACACAGGACCCGGCACCTTCTAGTCAAGTCACTGACCTCTGGAGCAGGAGTTTGAAAGCCTCGGTGCTCCTGAATGGATGGGAAAAACCACAAGGATGCAACCAACCCCTCCGACCACAGAGCCTGACACCCCAGTACCTCAACACACAGTGACACTGGGAGGCTTTCCCCAGGGAGGGGTTGAGCATGGGAAGATATTCTGAACCCTGGGGGTTTGGGAGGGCTCGTGCCGCCCCTCCCAGGATGGTGCATCCCCAGTGGGTCACTGGACTGAGCCAGGAGGCTGGGCTGGCAGAGGATTCAAAAGAAGAATGAAAATGCTTTTGTGTTCACACCAACATTGAGCAAACCCACATACATTCATATTTGCACAACTAAAAAGAAAATATAATTCCATTCCATCACTTGGTACTCCAGCTATCCCTCCCCTTTGCCTGTCCAGGGCGAGTAACAGGGATCCCCGCAGCCTCCCCCACTGTCACACCACGGAGACGTGCAAGAAACTGCCAAAACAGGACTAGAGACGCCAAGGCCGACACCAGGGCTGCTGCAGGTCAGCACAGCCCGAAGCCACGGCCCTGCAGCGGGGCAGTAGGGGCTGTGCTGGCTTACGACAGGGAGGTGACCCTTTACAACAGAAGAAAACTCAAGCATTGTGCAGCAAAGCTAAGAAAAGATGGGAAACGGCTCCTGTCAGAGCCAGACTCTGATCAACACGTGCGATTTAGCCTCTGGTGTCCCAAACAGCTTCCCTACCTTCACGAGATGTCAGAGTCACGCTGTTAAACCTCATCCCAGGGACACACTGCAGGGCAGCCGGCGTGGGGACGTGTCGGGAGCTCATGCCTGGGGCTGGCAAATGCGCCCCTGCAAACGCACCGCGCCCGCCAGCGCAGAGCAGTGCTGCTCCCTGCCCGGCCGGGCAAATGCCCCCCGCGAACCGCCCCGCGCCCGCCAGCGCAGAGCAGTGCTGCTCCCTGCCCTGCCTCTCTTGGGTGCTTGCAGGCTGCTGAGCACCAAGAGCATCAGGAAAACACCCGGGTGCTCGTGGAGCTACGCTGGAGCCTGCGCGACCTCCTCTGCGACGTGCCCCCCCCCGCGCTGCCTTCTTTCCCTCCTGGAGCCTGCAGGACAGAACGTAATGCTTCAGAAAAAACAAACCTGATCAACTTCTGCTGGATGCTTCTCTTGGCTGAAGCAATCATGATCTGCCAGTAATGTTTTCCTTCCAGCATCAGTCCTGAAAACCCTCACGCCCGCTCTGCCTGAGCACATCGCTGCCCAGTGCCATCTGCAACCCCCCAAGCTGGGCTGACCCCAACAAGGGTTTTGTTAGAGCCGAGGGTTGGCTCATCCCTGACCAACAGCATCCCTACGTGTGCCCTGGGAACGGGAACACTGAGGCTGGAGTGACAAACACATTTGGAAGCAGCAGCATGGCATTGATACGATGAATGCTCTTTATAAATGGCATCACCAGTAAGTCTTAATCCTGATGTCACCGCTGCAGGTGCCATGATCTCCACGTCCCAGTCAAACCCAACCCTTCCATGAAAGCCTCCCTAAGCAAGAGAGATGATTGCACGCCACTTAAAGCACAGTTATTTCAGAAACTATCAACTGCTAACCAAACCGGCTTCAGCGTCCGACAGAAAGCTGCACAGACCTACGCAAGGACGGGTTCGTGGGGAGCCTGAAAATCCGCAACCTGAACGAGCCGCAGGGCCAGCGGTGAGGCGGCACCCTCCTGCCGTGAAGTGTAACGGGAATATCAACCTGGGGATGCTCTGGGTAAAAACCTCGTCCCACCTGGACCCTAACAAACAGCTCTCCTGGTCAGCCGGGAGCTCTGATGCCCAGGTGCAAAGACCACACGCTTCCAGTGGTGGAGTTCAAACATCCTCTGCTGCTTTCCACAGGAACAGACCCTCCAGCACATCCATCCGTTTAACAATAACCCACTGGTTTAAGTTCCTCACGGGCCAACAACTGTGACTTTCCCAATAAATACCAGAGCTCTGCGTCAGCCAGGAGCTGCCTTCTTTTTTTTTTCACCTACCCAAAAAGCCCCGTCTCTGGGGAAGCGAAGCCCCAGGCGGGTGAGAGGTGGCCAGGACACCCCGCACCCGCAGGAAGCACCCTACAGCCTCGTGCAGAGACGCTGGGGAAGGCCAGGAACCAGCTCTGGAGGAAATGTGGCTACAAGCCGGGGCTGTCCCGAAGGCCTGGCGTGCCGGAGGCTCCGGAGGTGCTCCCTGTGGCCAGCACCCCGACCCAGCCCCGCCGCGGAGGGGGGGCGGCACTGGCACCGGCTGGGCGCTGCCGGAGCTGGAAACCCCATTGCAAACCCCCCGGCAGGGGCTGGGCAGGGGCTGGCAGGCACTTTGCAAACGAACCATCGCTGCTTACGGGCTGAAAAAATCCAGGGCAGCAACTAAAATATATGGGAAGAAAAAAGGAGCAATTTTCCTCCAGCCTCTGTGCTTGAGGCACCGAACTGCAGAGGAACAGGGTGTTTCCGCAGCAGGCGTGGGGCTCTGCGTCCTCGCAGCGAGCGGAGGAGTCCCGGCGTTGCTCCAGGCCAGCTTCGCTGCTGCTCTTCGCTAAAAACACAGAGAAAAATCCCGAGAGTGTAACTAAGAAGTATTCATATTGCCTATGTACTTGAATTAAAAATATCCGGTGAATAAATGTGTGTATACTACTACATATCTACACACAGAGCGTGTACCTGGAGTATACACACACGTACTCACGCGGTATATGTTAACCTATATTGCTCAAGGAGATATGCTATGTACAGTATACAGCCAACAAACATGACACACAGGTATTTCTGTCTGTGTCCAATACATCCTAAATATTTCCATGTAAACACTATACAGTTCTATGAATATATGCACACACTTGCACAGCAGAAAGGAATTTGCAGCCAAATTCTAATTGGGGCAGGGGAAAAAAAGACAAAAAACCTACGTAGGAACACACACGACATGAGAAAGGTCAAA
>NW_010138223.1:615-3313 GCF_000699245.1 Pterocles gutturalis | reverse complement strand
GGGGGCTGCCGGGGAACCTGGCGGTGAGGGATGCAGCCGCCCCGCTGAGGGCGTCCCACCTGGACACGTTCCTCCTTTTATCCACACAGTGTTAACAGCGCGATGCCAGGGATGCTCAGAGACGTTATTATCATAAGGCATTGAAACCAAAGAAAAGACTTTTCCATTTTTGCCCACTCCAAAGGCCGGGGGCCAGGAGAGCGGGAGCTGTTGAGCAGCTTTAAGAGCCGCTGCCTTGGGCTCATTAAGCACTGTGCTGTGTTATTATTATTATTATTACTATTTATTTTTTTTTAACAAAGCCCCTACAGACCCTTTCCTGCCTTACCCAGTGACGGTCTTGCACACAACACCGCTGCACAAGTTTGCAGTTTCCTAACTCCACGCTGGACTGCCCGTCCCCAGGGCTCTGGGTCAACGTTCAACCAACGCCGGCCAAATTCGGAGCAAAGCAATGTGGGGAACGCTAAAGGGAAAGCATCAAATCACCCCACGCTGTCTGAAGCAATCTTCTTGGTTCTCAGGACAGAACAAGAGAGGAAATCAGAAGGTGAAGCCGAGGAGGATGGCCGAGACTGAGAGTCCCCCAATGGTGCTTTACACCAGGGGAATTTTTGGAGCTAACTTTCTCGTGTCAGGACATCAACCTGCTTTGTGAACTTCTGAAACACCCCAAAGATTTCTACAGATTTCACAAATTTAAGGCTGACTTCCTCAGGAAAAAAAGTGGAAAAGTTAGATTAAAAATTCAGCCTGAGTGCAAATTAAAAAAAAATTTTTTAAAGAATTAAAAGCTTATTTTTTTTTCTTTCTCTTAAGGCTCAGTACAGTTGTTGCTTGTTTCAAGTAATTCTTTATCGTACACGTCACCATCCTTAGAAAGCAGCACTGGCACACAGAGGGCAACACACCTTGCTCTCGGATGGGGAAAGTGGCGAAATGAGCATTTTCCAATGGTTGACAGAAGCCAGGAGCACAAAGACAACCCTGTCCCGGTGACACTGGCCACAGATGCAGGAAAAGCTCAGGCTCGGCCGCCCAGGAGGCTGCTCAGGAGCTGCACACCAACTAACATGCTGTTATCCCTCTCTGAAAAGATCCCGCACTGTCCCACAGACATGCCAATCTGCCACCCCAAGGAAAAACCCTCCATCACGTACGTGGTGAAACGCTACCGACCGCCCTGCGTGTCCCTCAGCCCAGCTCACCGGATCGCCGCTGTGCAGATTGCACCCACAGCATCTCCCATGTCTCCGCAGTGCTCCGCGGAGCCTGTGCTCGCATCCCTACGGCACGCGGATGGACACCGAAGCATCTTTCCAAGCAAATATCCAGAGACGCACGGTACTGCACCTGGAAGAAACCTTTACACCAGAAATCCGGAGTGAAGAGAACGGATCAAGGGGCGACTCTGAGAACCCATGAAAAGGAGCAGCAAACCTCCGGTAAGGAGTTAAACATGTGCCCGAGTGTTTTCAGTGGGGATGCTCTCGCTCAGGGCCTACAATGGGGAGTTACCCACGCTTCTTCCTGCGGATGCTCCGATTCCCTGTCCAGCTGCCACACCACATCCCGCTGATGAGAAATGAGAAAGATTCGAAACTCGATGTCGGGGTCCAGCAGCACCAGAAACCACAAATGTTCAGCTCAGCCCTGCAGCACCACGAACAGAGAACCAACAGCGAGCTGTACACCAGCGTGTGTGTCTGCATGTCCTACACACCAGTATAGACCTGTCTGCATGTCCTACACACCAGTATAAACCATGCCCATGGCACGATCCGAGGTGCCTGCTTCCTGCCTCCAGATTAACGCCAAACCCCGGCTCAAACCTGCACGACCCGGCCTGAGCAAAACCCCGCTGGAGGCTGGCTCTTAAGCAAGCCTGGAAAAGCCTCATGAAACCTGTGAGACCTGCAATCTCTTCAGATCAAAACTGAAATCAGAAGAAGTCTAGAAATGCAAGAAATCCTTGGGCTCCTAACCGTAACAGCAGAGTCCTTCTCCTCTCCTCTGTCCCTCGCAGCGTGGTGCCGACTGCTGGTCCCTGCAGCCTTGGTGACACCGGCTCTCCCGGCACTGGTCACTGCTGTCTCCACGGTGCTGGGAGCAGCCCGTGGGCACGATTCGGAGGCGGGTGCCACCGCAGACCTCAGTGCCCAGCTCCCGCTGCCCCACAGCCTTCTCCCAAGCCAGGAGCACACACACTCCTGCTGCCCACAGCATCTCCCTGCGGCAGGACCGGACGGACACGCTGCGGGTTTTCTGCGCTTTCAGCACCGTTCTGCTTTTGAAGGGCTCAACTGAACCCAATGGAAAACCCCGGGGAGCCGAGCCGCCAGCTGGCAGTGATTTCCACCCTGGGATGAAGGAGCTGATGAAAAAGTGCAGGAGGGTCCCAGCAGGGCTCGGGCACCCACTGGGGACAACCTGCTGGGGACGACCTGCTACGGCTCCTGATCGAGGTGGCCGGGATGTGCAGGAGCAGCCTCGTGTCCCCATGAATGTGCACAAGGTGGATGGGAGAAAGCCCGCGGGGACAGGAAAGGGGACAGCTCCCTCCTCTTGCTGTCCCTGGGGGACAGCTTGAGGGTGGCTCTGGTATGGGGATGAGGGGACAGCAGCTGCCCTGGAGCAGGGGACATGGCGGGGGGACACTGGGAGCGGTGGGAGGGTGACGGGGAAAACTGAGCTAAAC
>NW_010138223.1:0-584 GCF_000699245.1 Pterocles gutturalis | reverse complement strand
ACCAAACCCAGCCGAGTTTCAATGCAGAGAGAAGTCTTGGTGGCACCACCTTCCAGGAGGTGACCCAGAGGAATATTCACCCTGCCCCGGTTTGGTCAGAGCAGCCAGGCTTTGACTGCAGGGAGGAAGGGAAAAAGGGGAAAATCCAAACAACTGGCTGTGTTCCACTCTTCCAACACTAAACACTTTTGCCAGGGGAAACAAACCCCAATTCCCATCCTATCTCAACATACGCACGACGGACAGACCTCAGGAAGTCTGATGCGAGTAGACAAGCCAGCACTACGCGACGTCTTTTCTGTTTAATTCCACATTCTCCTTCCACACCGAGAACATGGGCAGGTTACACTTTGCCTTGGAGCTGAACGTCAGGAAACCATCTGAACTCCCTTTCCTCCTGCCCCTCATTCATAAATTTAATAAAATAACAATAATAATAACAATAATAATTAAAACAAAGGCTTATTGGAGCTGTTTCTGCTCAACTTTCCACAGTCTCTTTTCATGTCACTCTCTGGAATCAGATTTTCAAGAAATACTGTGAGAAAAAAAGAATAATAATAATAATAATTATAATAATAATA
>NW_010138222.1:0-7486 GCF_000699245.1 Pterocles gutturalis | reverse complement strand
CCCCAAGCCAAGGGCTAACCCACCACAATTATATAGATTGTCTAGATAACGTCAGACAGAAGTTCGAGCATGATCTTTTCCTTTTTGAGAGGTGGGCTCTAGCCTATTGTCTCTCAAAGCAGGGATTTATTAAGAGAATATGTGGAATAACATAATAAATCATTGTATTTGCACAGGGGTGAGAGTCAGAATTGTGCAGAGTATTGTTCTGTAGCTGAAAAAAGGGTTGGGAGCTCCTTAAGTTAACTTTAAGGCTGGAAAAAAAGTTCTAATGTTCTTATCAGACTATATATTGACATTTGAACTGCTTTTTCTTTTGGTCTGTTTGTAGAGTTGAAAATCCTCTTCTCTTGCTTTCAGAAATGTCAGTTATGCACAGGATAATGTCACAGTTTAATCTCTACAGATAAGAAAGGATGTATTTTTTTTCTTTCACTGACATCTGAAACATCTAAAGCTGTGACATGTAGAAGATTTGCATCTAGAAAGTTCAGGGTCTGCAGAAGACCCCAGCTAGATGTTGAATCTTTGCTGTCCCTTCTGTTGTGGTGTCCGAACTAAGTGGACCAGCAGCAGAACTATGCTCTAGAAGACTGAGTTTGTAAAATAAAAAAGGTGTTCTCATACCTGAGGTTCCTTGAATTTGATTGTGACTAGTCCCGAGTTATTTCCCAGCTAACTGATTCCCAAATCTCTCTTTGTCAGGTTGCTATTTGCTGTTACCTTCAAATAGCCCTCTTCCAGGAAAGTGTCCGTAGTACTTGATCTATTTCAACAGTGTGAGGGGGGTAAATGTTTTCCTTTGCAGTAGAGTATGTGTTCATACTTGTAGTGTGTACATGGAGAAAAAATTGCCATGTCACTTTGTATTTAATGCATTTACCCTAAAATAGACAGATCTCTTCAGAATATTTTTTTTCTTTGTTCCTTCACAGGTGTTGCAGGTAGCACAGAATGCTCCTGTGGACGTAACCATTTCACGTGTGCTGTCAGTGCTTTTGGTGAATGCACGTGCATCCCCGCTCAGTGGCAGTGTGACGGAGACAACGACTGTGGGGACCACAGCGATGAAGATGGCTGCAGTAAGAATGCCATTCTTGACTTGCGTTTGTGAGAACTGAATGTCTTAACTTTTTCTCTGTAGATGCTTCTCTCTTTTACAGGCACATCCTAGTTTTTGTATGACAAATGTTTAAGACTGTAGATGGCATAGGTTTGACTGACTCTTGGAATGTAACAGAGCCAGTGTCTACTGCCATAAAGCCCAGTGAAAGCCCAACTCGGCCTTTTGCAGCTGGGTTTAGATGTCTGTTGGATGTGAATGTTTTCGAGGGAAAGGAGGGACAGAGAGAAGTACCTTTTTCTTTTCCACCCTTGCAAAAGTGCTGTCTGTGAACTAAATTACATGGGTTTGCTATGAATGCTAATGTGAATAAATCAGCAGTGTGAGGAAGTGTGTTTAGGATTGAGAGTGTCTTCCCTCTTAAGTGACACTCTGGTTTGTATCCTGGCTGCCCTGTGAAGGGAGGATGCTAATCATCAGTCTTGGGATCTGCTGAGAGAAGTTACCCTGCAGCTACTGTGTATCTGCGTGCTGTCAGCATCTTTGTAGCTGAGTCCAGCTGGGTGAGAACTGATTAAGGATATAGATGTAGACATTTGGAATCGAAAAGCCCTTTCCCTGGGGCCAGAAACAAGTTGCTTTCTTCCCTCTTTTCTTTGGATTCCACAGACCTTGATAGAACTGAAGGGAGGAAAAAAAGGCCCAATTTAGTGGAAATCCTTTCCTGAAAGTTTCCCTAAAGCTGAAGATTTGAGGCTCCTGTTGATGGCTGTGATTGAGGAATTTATCTTCCTTTGTTGGATGTTTCTCTAGCTTTCCCTGGTTTCCACTGCTGACTGCTGTAAGGAAAGGAGCTTTCCTCATCTTTGAAATACTGTTTTGGAGAATCTGTTCTTAAGTGTGGGAGATCTCAACCCAATGTTGTCAAAATTTGTTTCCTTCCCACTTCTTGTTTCTTAAAATTTTGCAAATAGTGAGCAACATGGAAGACCTTAGGTGAAAAACAGTGTTTTGAAAAATAGATTACTTGCAAACTGAGGTGGTTGATGTTTGGTTTAAAGATGATTAGTGAAAGGGTTATTGGGCAAGGAAGTGACCTTTACTGGAGAAACCAAAGAAAGTGAAAGGAAAACCTCCATGTTTATGTCCAGTGAAGAAAAGTGTGAATTTGAGAACTTGCCGTGCTCAAGAAAAAGGAGATGAGGGTCTGGGAAGTGAAGAAATAGTGTTAAAATCTCAAAAGAGCAGGAGAGAGGGGCTGTACTCAACTGCTTAGGGTGAAAAAGGAGAAGCTGAGCAGGAATATGGGGTTTCAAAAGTTCCCAAAAGTAATCTGACAAGTTTATGGATATAAAATCCGCTGAGGGCTGTTAAAGAGGAATATGTGACCTCTTGTTCAAGAAGTCTTTGTAACCCATATAGATGGAGATCTTTGTCTTCTGAGGAAGAATGTTAATTGGCATGCTCTCTTCTTGAACTCTTCTCTAGATATCTGCTGTTGCATCTGGTCTGTCTCTGTGGCCTGGGCTAGAGGTACCTTTTGATCTTTCACTGTAGTTATGGTATATCCCTTCATATGGGACACATTTCCCAAATACATTGATTTGAATGGAAGCTCTGTAAACTAGGGAGTAGTAGTGAACTGTGATCAATCTGCTGATCCTCCCTGGGACTGGAGGTTGGGAAGAACCAGAGGATGTAGGAACTGGTTTTGTATTCTGCTTTCTTTAATTTACAGTTTCCAACAAGGAAAAGGGAGGAATAAGACTGAAGTGAAGGCAGCTGTCTAGAAAACAGCATGGGTGAGATGGGAATGTTTAAAACTCTTGCTCAGAATACAACTTGTGTTGCAGGTCTCTGCAGTTTAGAAGGAGAGGTGAGCTGGCATGTACAGGGAAGGGCAGGAGACTTGAGAAGATGGGAGGGGCAATAAAGAGCTGCAGAGTAGAAAACTGACTCAAGGGGAAGGACTGGAATATAAGCTGCCTCTTTAAATATTGCATTGTAGTAAGATAAATACTAAGAGAATTTTTTCAGCTGACAGCTAGAAGTGTTCTGAGTGAAACTTACTGAAGAGAAGAAAGCAAAAATAAACGTTAAGCAGTGGGGCTAAGGACTCTATAGAAATACCAAATACATGGCTTAAGTGCACATACGTGAGGTTGTAGTGGAGGGGACCTAGGAACACTTACTCAGATGCCAGGAGGCCTACATGGATGAAGAAGGAGCTCCTGGACAAACTGAAACACAAAAAGGAAGGTGTTAACAGCTTCGTTGGCAACATGGACAATGGGATGGAGTGCACCCTCAGCAAGTTTGCCAATGACACCAAGCTGTGTGGTGTGGTGGACACGCTGGAGGGAAGGAATGCCATCCAGAGGGACCTGGACAGGCTGGAGAGGTGGGCCTGTGACAACCTCATGAAGTTCAACAAGGCCAAGTGCAAGGTCCTGCACGGGGGTCAAGGCAATCCCAAGCACAAATACAGGCTGGGTGGAGAATGGATTGAGAGCAGCCTTGGGGAGAAGGACCTGGGGGGTCCTGTTTAATGAAAAGCTCAACATGAGCCGGCAACGTCCGCTTGCAGCCCAGAAAGCCAACCGTGTCCTGGGCTCCATCAAAAGGAGCATGACCAGCAGGTCGAGGGAGGTGATCCTCCCCCTCTACTCCACTCTCATGAGACCCCACCTGGAGTACTGTGTCCGGCTTTGGAGTCCTCAGCACAGGAAAGACATGAACCTGTGGGAGCTAGTCCAGAGGAGGCCGTGAAGCTGATCATAGGGCTGGAGCACCTCCCATATGAGGACAGGCTCAGAGAGTTGGGGTTCTTCATCCTGGCGAAGAGAAGGCTCCGGGGAAACCATATAGCAGCCTTCCAGTGCTGAAAGGGGGCTACAGGAGAGATGGGGAGGGGCTCTTGGTCAGGGAGTGTGGTGAGAGGACAAGGGGTAATGGCTATAAGCTGAAAGAGGGTAGATTTAGATGAGATATTAAGAAGAGATTTTTTACTATGAGAGTGGTGAGGCAGTGGCCCGGGTTGCCCAGAGAAGCTGTGGATACCCCATCCCTGGAGGGGTTCAAGGCCAGGCTGGATGAGGCTTTGAGCAACCTGGGCTAGTGGGAGGTGTCCCTGCCCATGGCAGGGGGGTTGGAACTTGATGATCTTTAAGGTCCCTTCCGACCTAAACCATTCTGTGATTCTATCATGAGGTCATCCTGCAAGCCCCAGCGACATTAAAGGCCTAGTTAAGAAATGAGTGAAATTCCTCCAAAACTATGGGGCTAGTCTTCAGGCTGGGGTAAACCTAGTGGTTTGTTTTGACTCATGAACCCAAGTCTTTTCCAACTTTAAGACTATTTCAATATGAACCAACCACTTGAATGGACTCCTCTGAGATGCTAAAGTTCTCAGGTGTGTTTGTCAGCAATGTATGGAAGTACAACTCTGAGTTCTGAAGACAGGAATTAGAATATCATCAATAAATTGATTATTCCAATCTGAAGAATGAACATAAGTGATAGTGAGGAATCCCACATTTTCCCAGGTCTTCCTCAGGCTGGGCTTACAGGGTTACAGGATCTTCTTCTTTTCTTCTGTGACTGACCAAACTTTCCAGACGAATAAAGGTGTGACTGTGCTTGGTTTAAGGTCTAATTTTCCTTCAATGTATCAACTCATATGTATGCTGTAAATTGATATGAGTTCCTGAAAGAGTTCTGCCTACTTCCTTGGGAAAAGGAGATGAGAATGGGAAGATATTGGACTGCTGGGCTCCTAGTAAAGCAAGAGGGTGAAACCTGGAGTGGGGGGAAAGGTGAAAATTAGCAAGACAGGATTAGTCTATCACTGTATATACTTTAGTAGTTTACTGCATTCTTTATTAATGCAATTTTCTAGCCTTGAACTCATCATTTATCATTTCAGTTAAAGCATGACAAAATGCACTGTGTGTAAGAAAGCAAGATTCTCGGTAGGAGAGAAGTTACATCTGTGAAAAACAGGAGCTGACACAGGGAACATTTCTTCCTTTTGAGAGAGATTTTCAGTTTTGAGATAAATTCTTAAAATGCAAGTAGGTATTTACGTCATTTTTTTAAAATGTTCCGTTACAAACTCTAAAACAAATTCCCACTTTTTGAGTCCATTGTGCTAAGTTTTTCTTCAGCTCTTACTCTTTCTGCACACCCCAGTTTCACTGACTTCCTGGTAAATATTTTCCACTTGTGTTGGTGTCCTCGGATTGTCTGCCTCTCATAGGTATTTTCCCGTCGTTGTTGGAAGAGCCCTGCCTCTGCTTACCTGGCTGTGACAGGAGCTGTTTTTCTGGCAAATGTGAAGCCCGGCTGTGATGGGAGCCAGTTATTCCGTGACACATTTGCTTCCTGCTCTGGATCATGTTTACAAGCCAGAGTGCTGCAGTAACACTAGTCATGAGCAACCTCCCAGCTGTCACACCAGCTTCAGAGACTTTCTCTGGTGTCAGCTCTGTGGCTTGCTGACAGCGCCTGGCTTGGAAGCCCTTGCTACACATGCCCAGGGCAGCTCAGCTGCCTCCCTGCCTCGTGCCAACAGAGACGGCTTTGGACTGTCCCTAGCGAAAGCTGCATGCGAGCGGAGGAATGGTTTTCATTCTGGCCTCCTGTGTGCGCTTTGAAGTCCAGCATGGTGTGAATGAGTCTGACTTCCTGTGGAAGGGTGAAAGGACAACTGAGTAAACTTGGCCTGAGGACTGATAAATAATTCTGTTTCTCCTAAGATATGCCAAATTCCCTCGCAACCATCCCCTCGTTAGAGCCTTCTTATCTGAATTTTGCATCCATATCATACCTAATGAGCTCGTAAATGTAGCTCCTTGGGACACAGACTTAGCTCTATGTGCTGTTGCACAATACTTTTTCATTTACATTTAATACTTTTTAATTTAATTTACTCCTTTACCTTAAAGCTTACTGAAAGTGGTCTGTTGTTGGCATCTCACTGGGAAATTCAGGGAGTTCCTGTTGAGCTACACAGCTCATGAGCCCAAGAGAGGGTCTCTTCCTTACCAGGAGCAAGGCTATTGGTATAACGTGCTTATCAGTCCCACAACAAAATATTTTTAAAGTGATGCGAGGATAAAAGTTTCACAGGTCTTATAGTGAAGTTAATGCAAACTTCAAAAGAGTCATCTTCCCTTTGCCTTTTACTTAATCACCAGTTGAGCTCAGATGCAAGGTGAAGCTTCACTTCTAAACTTCAAGTTTTACTAATTAGGAACTCTTGACAAGAGTTCAAGTTTCTCTTGAAAAGACACCAGTTCTATATCTGCGATCATACTTTGTCATTTTATTGGGCTTGGAGTATGTGTTTCCTCTGAAAGACATCAATTAATGCAGTGCCCCTGGGGCAGGGCGCTTGTGAACAAAGGGCTGTGAAAGACTGGGTGCCCATGCTCTCTTTAAATTTGTTTTCTGTTGTTTTTTCTTTTTCTTTTCTTTTGACCAGTGACATCCTTAAATAAAGTGCAGTAGGGAGACTGGAAACGTTTATGTTATTCTGGAACTAGCTTTTCCCAAATGTAGTTAATAAAATGTAGCGTCTCCCGTTTCTTCCTGAGAATGGACTAATGTCCTTTATTCTTGTTTCTGGACTTATTGCCGACTGAGCTGCAGACCTCAGAAAAGAGATCTATATTTGTGTGCATGTACGTGCTCGTACACATGCATGAGTGTGGGTGTAGCTGGGGGTTAGGCTGCAGTTGTCTCTAATGTAGGTAGCATGAGTTTTTTTCTAGCTTGTATTTATTTTCTGAATTAACTTCTCATTCTTCACATGACCAAGAGTTCATCTAACTAAACAAGCAGTATTGTCCAAACCGCTGTGCTCCAGAGCTCTGAACACCAGTAGCTCGCTGTCCTTGGGTCCGAAGCAACCTGCTCACCACAGGCAACAGGGATAAAGTGTTCAAAGGACAGTAGGACGTGATTGAGTCTGTGTTTCATCTTAGAAACCTCCTTTTTCCCCTACCCTCCCCCTCCCCCTCCTGCTCGGCCATAAAAGAGTGCCCTGTGTAATAGGAGTGGGGAGAGGGGGAGGAACAGCAGGCTTATGATAGACCTAGCTTTGCTGAAACCTTGGATGATGTCCAGTGTGACCATGCAGAGGGATGAGCTCAGGGAAGTGGTTGGAAGTTCAAAGGCCTTTTTGTGTTGCTGGCTGTCAGTTGACAGATGTGATCTCTTGGGCTGTCACTGCCCAGCCTGGCTCTCCCCCCCAGCTCCCCTTCCTTGGGTTTGTTCCCCCCCCTGCCACTCTGCTCTGCTGGGGAGGTGGGTCAGTCCCTGTCTGTCTGGGCATTGGTCTGTCTCCAGCTCCATCCTAGGACTTGCCTTTGCTTACGTCTTTTAGGCAAATATTGTTTCTTTGCACAGATCTGGAGAGAT